>NC_091159.1:9875948-10145948 GCF_040958095.1 Procambarus clarkii | reverse complement strand
CGGCCTTCAACCAGCCGTGCTATGTAAAAAATATTTTTTTTAGCTGTAGAGCAGAATTATTATGAGCCGCCTGTCGCATATATCAGTATGCAGGCACTCTCATGCTGCGAAATGCAGTGGTTAAAGGAATTGTTTTATGTTTCGTACTCTTTACTCTTTATCTCTAGAGTCCCAGACTCTTTACTACATCACTCTTTATCTCCGCCAGAGTCCCAGACTCTTTACTAGAGCACTCTTTATCTCCGCCAGAGTCCCAGACTCTTTACTACATCACTCTTTATCTCCGCCAGAGTCCCAGACTCTTTACTAGAGCACTCTTTATCTCCGCAAGAGTCCCAGACTCTTTACTAGAGCACTCTTTATCTCTAGAGTCCCAGACTCTTTACTAGAGCACTCTTTATCTCCGCCAGAGTCCCAGAATTGATGACTTTTGTTGAGGACTTTTTTTTTTTAGGCTTTGGTAGTTTGCTTTCCTGATTCGTCCAACTGTGTCAGTGTCCCTTGACGCCAGTGTGTCTAGAGTGTTGTGGAGGGTTTAATACTCTGTAGCAGCTAGAGGCGTGGCCTCTCTTCCCTCCATCTACACTATGCTTGTGTACACCTCACAGGAGGAGGATCTCCTTCTCATTAAAATTATCTCGCCTCCCCTCACCCCCCCCCCTCCATCACAACCCCCCCCCCCTCCATCACCCCGCAAAGAATCTTGCAGTTCCCCCCCCCCTCCCCCTTCCCCCTCTCCTGCTCGTCCCGTTACCCAGACGTCCTTGAAGGTCGATTATTTGCTTGCGTGCACAATCCCCCCCCCCTCTCCCCTGCCACCACCCCTGGTTGACACCCTGCCACCACCCCTGGTTGACAACCTGCCGCCACCCCTGGTTGACACCCTGCCGCCACCCCTGGTTGACACCCTGCCGCCACCCCTGGTTGACACCCTGCCGCCACCCCTGGTTGACACCCTGCCACCACCACTGGCTGACACCCTGCCGCCACCCCTGGTTGAAACCCTGCCACCACCCCTGGTTGACACCCTGCCACCACCCCTGGTTGACACCCTGCCACCACCTCTGGTTGACACCCTGCCACCACCCCTGGTTGACACCCTGCCACCACCCCTGGTTGACACCCCTGCCACCACCCCTGGTTGACACCCTGCCGCCACCCCTGGTTGACACCCTGCCACCACCCCTGGTTGACACCCTGCCGCCACCCCTGGTTAACACCCTGCCACCACCCCTGGTTGACACCCTGCCACCACCCCTGGTTGACACCCTGCCACCACCCCTGGTTGACACCCCTGCCGCCACCCCTGGTTGACACCCTGCCGCCACCCCTGGTTGACACCCTGCCGCCACCCCTGGTTGACACCCTGCCGCCACCCCTGGTTGACACCCTGCCGCCACCCCTGGTTGACACCCTGCCACCACCACTGGTTGACACCCTGCCGCCACCCCTGGTTGAAACCCTGCCACCACCCCTGGTTGACACCCTGCCACCACCCCTGGTTGACACCCTGCCACCACCCCTGGTTGACACCCTGCCACCACCCCTGGTTGACACCCTGCCACCACCCCTGGTTGACACCCCTGCCACCACCCCTGGTTGACACCCTGCCGCCACCCCTGGTTGACACCCTGCCACCACCCCTGGTTGACACCCTGCCGCCACCCCTGGTTGACACCCTGCCACCACCCCTGGTTGACACCCTGCCACCACCCCTGGTTGACACCCTGCCACCACCCCTGGTTGACACCCCTGCCACCACCCCTGGTTGACACCCTGCCGCCACCCCTGGTTGACACCCTGCCGCCACCCCTGGTTGACACCCTGCCGCCACCCCTGGTTGACACCCTGCCGCCACCCCTGGTTGACACCCTGCCGCCACCCCTGGTTGACACCCTGCCACCACCCCTGGTTGACACCCCTGCCACCACCCCTGGTTGACACCCTGCCGCCACCCCTGGTTGACACCCTGCCGCCACCCCTAGTTGACACCCTGCCGCCACCCGTGGTTGACACCCTGCCACCACCCCTGGTTGACACCCTGCCACCACCCCTGGTTGACACCCTGCCACCACCCCTGGTTGACACCATGCCACCACCCCTGGTTGACACCCTGCCACCACCCCTGGTTGACACCCTGCCACCACCCCTGGTTGACACCCTGCCACCACCCCTGGTTGACACCCTGCCACCACCCCTGGTTGACACCCTGCCACCACCCCTGGTTGACACCCCTGCCACCACCATTGGTTGACACCCTGCCACCACCCCTGGTTGACACCCTGCCACCACCCCTGGTTGACACCCTGCCACCACCCCTGGTTGACACCCTGCCACCACCCCTGGTTGACACCCTGCCACCACCCTTGGTTGACACCAGAGAGCAGGGAGATAAACCACAGGGCGAGATACCAGAATGAGTACCTCAGAGTGAGGAGAGAAGCAGACACAATATGAAAATGACATCGCGAGTTAAGCCAAGACCCAACCAAAGCTGATCCACAGCCACATCAGGAGGACAACAGCGGTGAAGGAACAAATGATGAAACTGGGAAAAGGGGAGAACAGATATACAGAGAATGGCAAGAAGGTGTGTGAAGAACTCAAAAAGTGATTCCAGGAGGTCTTCACAATAGAGCAAGAAGCATCCCCTGTACTAAGAGAGGAGGCGCCAAACCAAGCAACCTTGGAGAAATTTGGCCTGACCAGTGATGAGGTCAAAATGAATCTGTTGAAGCTGAATGTGACAAAGGCTCTTGGGCTTGGCAGAATCTCACCATGGATACTAAAAGACGGTGTAGAAGCACTAAGCGTGCCACTCTCAATGGTGTATAGCAAGTTACTGGAAACGGGAGACCTACCCGAAAGCTGAGAGATAGATAATGTAGTCACAATATACAAGAAGGGTGACAGGCAAGAGGCACTAAACAACAGGCCAGTTTCCCCTAACTTGTATACCATGCAAGGTGATGGAGAATATTGTGAGGAAAAGGCTCGTAGAACATCTGGAGGGAAATAGCTTTGTAGCGCATCACCAACATGGGTTCAGGGATAGTAAATCGTGCCTCACAGACTTAATAGAATTATATGACCAGGCGACAAAAATTAAGCAAGAAAGAGAAGGGTGGGCAGACTGCATTTTATTGGACTGTTTGAAAGCCTTTGACACAGTACTCCATAAACGGCTGTTAACAAAGTTGAAGAAACAGGCAGGAGTAAAAAGATTAATGATTTTTTTTTTTTTTTACACACGACTCACAAGTGATGACGTCCGAACACTTCCGGAACAAGTACTTCACTGACCAATTTTGTACAAACCATAACGCTGCAAATGCTTCACCCACTACAAATGGGTAGACACACCTTCCCTTACTACAAATACAAATTTTATAATACAAATTTTGTAGTATATATTTCTATACTACAAATACAAAAACAGAATCGCCAACAGATTTCTCGCTCGATCCCAGGCGCCGGCGAGAAACAATGGGCAGAGTTTCTTTTACCCTATGCCCCTGTTACCTAGCAGTAAAATAGGTACCTGGATGTTAGTCAGCTGTCACGGGCTGCTTCCTGGGGGTGGAGGCCTGGTCGAGGACCGGGCCGCGGGGACACTAAAGCCCCGAAATCATCTCAAGATAATCTCAAGATAACAGAACCTAAACACCTAACTAATGCCTAAACATGCACAATATGCTGGTATATAATAATAATAATAATAATAATAATAATAATTTATATTTGAGAAAATTCCTATTGTGAATTAACATCAAGTTAAAATTTATAAATGGGTCTTTGGGGTCGACCGCCTGATAGAATGGACTTAATCTGAGGACGGGTTGCCCACCATCCACCAGTAGTAACTACCCCAAACGAACAACCTTCAACCCCCCCCCTATCCTTGGCCGGGATGGGGGGGGGGGATACAACACCTGCTTAATTGTTGCATTAAGTGTACTTACTGTTTGTTACCACCTGTGTACAGTGTCCTGTGTACTGTGTCCTGTGTACTGTGTCGTGACAACTTCCACCTTTACTACACAGAGTACACTGGCCCTGGATGTGTAGAGTACATAGCTTGTGGTAGCTGCACACTGTGTACTGTGGGTGTAGCACGCATGTGGAGCTGGCGTAGCACACATGTGGAGCTGGCGTAGCACACATGTGGAGCTGGCGTAGCACACATGTGGAGCTGGCGTAGCACACATGTGGAGCTGGCGTAGCACACATGTGGAGCTGGCGTAGCACACATGTGGAGTTGGCGTAGCACACATGTGGAGCTCGCGTAGCACACATGTGGAGTTGGCGTAGCACACATGTGGAGCTGGCGTAGCACACATGTGGAGTTGGCGTAGCACACATGTGGAGCTGGCGTAGCACACATGTGGAGCTGGCGTAGCACACATGTGGAGTTGGCGTAGCACACATGTGGAGTTGGCGTAGCACACATGTGGAGCTGGCGTAGCACGCATGTGGAGCTGGCGTAGCACATAGCACAGCCTGGGTGCTTGTGACTAGATACTCCAGTGATTGATTGATGAAGATTAAACCTCCACAAGAGGTGGCCACGCACGGGCATGAGTAGCCCGGAGGTGGTAGATGTTTGGAGTGAATGTTGTCTTTGGTCGTGTATCATCTTGAAGTGTCTGTGGGCCTGAGTCCAGCGACGTCTGTGGCCTCGTTGCTTAAATACACCAAGGAGAGTGACACCTTCCTCGTGTCTCGTGGCTTGATTGGTCTCGAAATGGAGGTTTGTGTGTTCTCGTGGAGGTGGGGACCCGCGTGTTTGGTGGGGATTCGCCTTGGGCTGAAGGCATATCTACCTCTGGAGGGTTGTTAAGGGCGCCACAATACCCTACTGACCCATCAACAAGTGTATACTTTAGTCCTCAACATAGTCCAGGACTTTAAAACACAATACAAGTCCAGGACTTATTCCCTACCGTCCAAGTGGCTGAGCCACCATTCCTTCCCCCCGTCCCATCCCAAATCCTTATCCTGACCCCTTCCAAGTGCAATATAGTCCTCATGGCTTGGTGCTTTCCCCCTGATAATTCCCTCTCTCTCCCCAGACGTTCGTTAGCGCTATTATGAACTCACTATACAGTTCCCCCGGACAAATTTGTAGATTTATTTACTAACAAATGAGTACACCGCAAATACTCCTAACAGTGACCAAATTTAGATTTAGAAACTTTATTCCAATGTTCAAAACGTTGCTGCTGGAGTGAGCAGGTGTACACCTGTCACACCTGGTTATAATTGGCTGCCAGTTGGCAAAACATATATCATCAGATCATAATAATGAAACAATTTGAAAGGTAACATCATGTTCCGGAAGTAATTATTTGGAAACATTACATTCTCCTTGCGTGAGGAGCAGAGGTAATTATCAAGACGCCAGCATCACTGTGTGGTGATTAGAGTGCACATGAGGGCAGGATAACGACTGGGATATGATGACTGTGGCCTTAGAACGAATATGAGGGCAGGATAACGACTAGAATATGAGGACTGTGGCCTTAGAACGCACATGAGGGCAGGATAACGACTAGAATATGAGGACTGTGGCCTTAGAACGCAAATGAGGGCAGGATAACGACTGGGATATGATGACTGTGGCCTTAGAACGCACATGAGGGCAGGATAACGACTGAAATATGATGACTGTGGTCTTAGAACGAATATGAGGGCAAGATAACGACTGGGATATGAGGACTGTGGCCTTAAAACGCACATGAGGGCAGGATAACGACTGGAATATGAAGTCTGTGGCCTTAGAACGCACATGAGGGCAGGATAACGACTGGAATATGAGGACTGTGGCCTTAGAACGCACATGAGGGCAGGATAACGACTGGAATATGAAGTCTGTGGCCTTAGAACGCACATGAGGGGCAGGATAACGTCTGGGATATGATGACTGTGGCCTTAGAACGAATATGAGGGCAGGATAACGACTGGAATATGAGGACTGTGGCCTTAGAACGCACATGAGAGCAGGATAACGACTGGGATATGATGACTGTGGCCTTAGAACGAATATGAGGGCAGGATAACGACTGGGATATGAAGTCTGTGGCCTTAGAACGCACATGAGGGGCAGGATAACGTCTGGGATATGAGGACTGTGGCCTTAGAACGCACATGAGAGCAGGATAACGACTGGAATATGAGGACTGTGGCCTTAGAACGCACATGAGAGCAGGATAACGACTGGGATATGAGGACTGTGGCCTTAGAACGCACATGAGGGCAGGATAACGACTGGGATATGAGGACTGTGGCCTTAGAACGCACATGAGAGCAGGATAACGACTGGGATATGATGACTGTGGCCTTAGAACGAATATGAGGGCAGGATAACGACTGGGATATGATGACTATGGCCTTAGAACGCACATGAGGGCAGGATAACGACTGGAATATGAGGACTGTGGCCTTAGAACGCACATGAGGGCAGGATAACGACTGGAATATGAGGACTGTGGCCTTAGAACGCACATGAGGGCAGGATAACGACTGGAATATGAGGACTGTGGCCTTAGAACGCACATGAGGGCAGGATAACGACTGGGATATGAGGACTGTGGCCTTAGAACGCACATGAGGGCAGGATAACGACTAGAATATGAAGACTGTGACCTTAGAACGCACATGAGGGCAGGATAACGACTGGGATATGAAGACTGTGACCTTAGAACGCACATGAGGGCAGGATAACGACTGGGATATGAGGACTGTGGCCTTAGAACGCACATGAGGGCAGGATAACGACTGGGATATGAGGACTGTGGCCTTAGAACGCACATGAGGGCAGGATAACGACTAGAATATGAAGACTGTGACCTTAGAACGCACATGAGGGCAGGATAACGACTGGGATATGAGGACTGTGGCCTTAGAACGCACATATGGGCAGGATAACGACTGGGATATGAGGACTGTGGCCTTAGAACGCACATGAGGGCAGGATAACGACTAGAATATGAAGACTGTGACCTTAGAACGCACATGAGGGCAGGATAACGACTGGGATATGAAGACTGTGACCTTAGAACGCACATGAGGGCAGGATAACGACTGGGATATGACGACTGTGGCCTTAGAACGCACATATGGGCAGGATAACGACTGGGATATGAGGACTGTGGCCTTAGAACGCACATGAGGGCAGGATAACGACTAGAATATGAAGACTGTGACCTTAGAACGCACATGAGGGCAGGATAACGACTGGGATATGAGGACTGTGGCCTTAGAACGCACATGAGGGCAGGATAACGACTGGGATATGAGGACTGTGGCCTTAGAACGCACATGAGAGCAGGATAACGACTGGGATATGAGGACTGTGGCCTTAGAACGCACATGAGGGCAGGATAACGACTGGGATATGATGACTGTGGCCTTAGAACGCACATGAGGGCAGGATAACGACTGGGATATGAGGACTGTGGCCTTAGAACGCACATGAGGGCAGGATAACGACTGGGATATGAGGACTGTGGCCTTAGAACGAATATGAGGGCAGGATAACGACTGGGATATGAGGACTGTGGCCTTAGAACGAATATGAGGGCAGGATAACGACTGGGATATGATGACTGTGGCCTTAGAACGCACATGAGGGCAGGATAACGACTGGGATATGATGACTGTGGCCTTAGAACGCACATGAGGGCAGGATAACGACTGGGATATGATGACTGTGGCCTTAGAACGCACATGAGAGCAAGATAACGACTGGGATATGAGGACTGTGGCCTTAGAACGCACATGAGAGCAAGATAACGACTGGGATATGAGGACTGTGGCCTTAGAACGCACATGAGAGCAGGATAACGACTGGGATATGAGGACTGTGGCCTTAGAACGCACATGAGAGCAGGATAACGACTGGGATATGAGGACTGTGGCCTTAGAACGCACATGAGAGCAGGATAACGACTGGGATATGAGGACTGTGGCCTTAGAACGCACATGAGGGCAGGATAACGACTGGGATATGAGGACTGTGGCCTTAGAACGCACATGAGGGCAGGATAACGACTGGGATATGAGAACTAAGTGCAGGAACGGTCTTCAGCCGCGTGGGTTTTGTATTGTATTTTGTCATTACTTATCTTCCTGCACTGGTCAGAGACTGGGCCGTAGGGGCGTTGATCCACGGAACCAACGTTGGGTAAGGTAAGGTATTCCATTACCTGGGTGTTTAGTGGGACTCTTATGAGGTCAAAGTGATTCCTTAGTGGTTTAGGTTCTCCAACCGAGTCCTCGTGCTCACTACTGTGGGGATGACCGATTGGTATTGAAGCCCTCACTACAGTGTTGGCGATTTATTTCTGGGATTAGTGATATTTTGGGGTTGGCTGAAGTTGTGGTTACTGGTGGTGGTAGCGATTGTGGTTACTGGTGATGGTAGTGATTGTGGTTACTGGCGGTGGTAGCGATTGTGGTTACTGGTGGTGGTAGCGATTGTGGTTACTGGTGGTGGTAGCGATTGTGGTTACTGGTGGTGGTAGCGATTGTGGTTACTGTTGGTGGTAGCGATTGTGGTTACTGGTGGTGGTAGCGATTGTGGTTACAGGTGGTGGTAGCGATTGTGGTTACTGGTGGTGGTAGCGATTGTGGTTACTGGTGGTGGTAGTGATTGTGGTTACTGGTGATGGTAGCGATTGTGGTTACTGGTGGTGGTAGCGATTGTGGTTACAGGTGGTGGTAGTGATAGTGGTTACTGGTGGTGGTAGCGATTGTGGTTACTGGTGGTGGTAGCGATTGTGGTTACAGGTGGTGGTAGTGATTGTGGTTACTGGTGGTGGTAGTGATTGTGGTTACTGGTGGTGGTAGTGATTGTGGTTACAGGTGGTGGTAGCGATTGTGGTTACAGGTGGTGGTAGCGATTGTGGTTACAGGTGGTGGTAGTGATTGTGGTTACTGGTGGTGGTAGCGATTGTGGTTACTGGTGGTGGTAGCGATTGTGGTTACAGGTGGTGGTAGTGATTGTGGTTACTGGTGGTGGTAGCGATTGTGGTTACTGGTGGTGGTAGCGATTGTGGTTACTGGTGGTGGTAGCGATTGTGGTTACTGGTGGTGGTAGCGATTGTGGTTACTGGTGGTGGTAGCGATTGTGGTTACTGGTGGTGGTAGCGATTGTGGTTACAGGTGGTGGTAGCGATTGTGGTTACTGGTGGTGGTAGCGATTGTGGTTACTGGTGGTGGTAGCGATTGTGGTTACTGGTGGTGGTAGCGATTGTGGTTACAGGTGGTGGTAGTGATTGTGGTTACTGGTGGTGGTAGTGATTGTGGTTACAGGTGGTGGTAGCGATTGTGGTTACTGGGGGTGGTAGTGATTGTGGTTACAGGTGGTGGTAGTGATTGTGGTTACTGGTGGTGGTAGCGATTGTGGTTACTGGTGGTGGTAGTGATTGTGGTTACTGTTGGTGGTAGCGATTGTGGTTACTGGTGGTGGTAGTGATTGTGGTTACTGGTGGTGGTAGTGATTGTGGTTACTGGTGGTGGTAGTGATTGTGGTTACTGTTGGTGGTAGCGATTGTGGTTACTGGTGGTGGTAGTGATTGTGGTTACTGTTGGTGGTAGCGATTGTGGTTACTGGTGGTGGTAGCGATTGTGGTTACTGGTGGTGGTAGTGATTGTGGTTACTGGTGGTGGTAGTGATTGTGGTTACTGTTGGTGGTAGCGATTGTGGTTACTGGTGGTGGTAGTGATTGTGGTTACTGGTGGTGGTAGTGATTGTGGTTACTGTTGGTGGTAGCGATTGTGGTTACTGGTGGTGGTAGTGATTGTGGTTACTGTTGGTGGTAGCGATTGTGGTTACTGGTGGTGGTAGCGATTGTGGTTACTGGTGGTGGTAGTGATTGTGGTTACTGGTGGTGGTAGCGATTGTGGTTACTGGTGGTGGTAGTGATTGTGGTTACTGGTGGTGGTAGTGATTGTGGTTACTGGTGGTGGTAGCGATTGTGGTTACTGGTGGTGGTAGCGATTGTGGTTACTGGTGGTGGTAGCGATTGTGGTTACAGGTGGTGGTAGCGATTGTGGTTACTGGTGGTGGTAGCGATTGTGGTTACTGGTGGTGGTAGTGATTGTGGTTACTGGTGATGGTAGCGATTGTGGTTACTGGTGGTGGTAGCGATTGTGGTTACAGGTGGTGGTAGTGATAGTGGTTACTGGTGGTGGTAGCGATTGTGGTTACTGGTGGTGGTAGCGATTGTGGTTACTGGTGGTGGTAGCGATTGTGGTTACTGGTGGTGGTAGCGATTGTGGTTACAGGTGGTGGTAGTGATTGTGGTTACTGGTGGTGGTAGTGATTGTGGTTACTGGTGGTGGTAGTGATTGTGGTTACAGGTGGTGGTAGCGATTGTGGTTACAGGTGGTGGTAGCGATTGTGGTTACAGGTGGTGGTAGTGATTGTGGTTACTGGTGGTGGTAGCGATTGTGGTTACTGGTGGTGGTAGCGATTGTGGTTACAGGTGGTGGTAGTGATTGTGGTTACTGGTGGTGGTAGCGATTGTGGTTACTGGTGGTGGTAGCGATTGTGGTTACTGGTGGTGGTAGCGATTGTGGTTACTGGTGGTGGTAGCGATTGTGGTTACTGGTGGTGGTAGCGATTGTGGTTACTGGTGGTGGTAGCGATTGTGGTTACTGGTGGTGGTAGCGATTGTGGTTACTGGTGGTGGTAGCGATTGTGGTTACAGGTGGTGGTAGCGATTGTAGTTACTGGTGGTGGTAGCGATTGTGGTTACTGGTGGTGGTAGCGATTGTGGTTACTGGTGGTGGTAGCGATTGTGGTTACAGGTGGTGGTAGTGATTGTGGTTACTGGTGGTGGTAGTGATTGTGGTTACAGGTGGTGGTAGCGATTGTGGTTACTGGGGGTGGTAGTGATTGTGGTTACAGGTGGTGGTAGTGATTGTGGTTACTGGTGGTGGTAGCGATTGTGGTTACTGGTGGTGGTAGTGATTGTGGTTACTGTTGGTGGTAGCGATTGTGGTTACTGGTGGTGGTAGTGATTGTGGTTACTGGTGGTGGTAGTGATTGTGGTTACTGGTGGTGGTAGTGATTGTGGTTACTGTTGGTGGTAGCGATTGTGGTTACTGGTGGTGGTAGTGATTGTGGTTACTGTTGGTGGTAGCGATTGTGGTTACTGGTGGTGGTAGCGATTGTGGTTACTGGTGGTGGTAGTGATTGTGGTTACTGGTGGTGGTAGTGATTGTGGTTACTGTTGGTGGTAGCGATTGTGGTTACTGGTGGTGGTAGTGATTGTGGTTACTGGTGGTGGTAGTGATTGTGGTTACTGTTGGTGGTAGCGATTGTGGTTACTGGTGGTGGTAGCGATTGTGGTTACTGGTGGTGGTAGCGATTGTGGTTACTGGTGGTGGTAGCGATTGTGGTTACTGGGGGTGGTAGTGATTGTGGTTACTGGCGGTGGTAGCGATTGTGGTTACTGGTGGTGGTAGCGACTGTGGTTACTGGTGGTGGTAGTGATTGTGGTTACTGGTGGTGGTAGTGATTGTGGTTACTGGTGGTGGTAGTGATTGTGGTTACTGGTTGTGGTAGCGATTGTGGTTACAGGTGGTGGTAATGGTGGTGAAGGTGTACACGAGGTGGACACCTTCACCGCTACAGGTCCTCTGAGAGCCGACATCCGCTTCCCGACGCGCCGGGTGGAATCTTGCCTTTTTGTGGCGGTGAAGAGCGGCTGCTCCGCCGACCCGGAGACCCGCCAGCACCCCTCTGACGGCCAACAGATGAAGGCCTGTGTGCGTGTGTGTATGTGGGGGGGGGGGGGAGGTGGGGGGGAACCTGTTGGGCTGGACGGTAGAGCGACGGTCTCGCTTCATGCAGGTCGGCGTTCAATCCCCGACCGTCCAAGTGGTAGGGCACCATTCCTTCCCCTCGTTCCATCCCTAATCCTTATCCTGGCACCTTCCAAATGCTATATGGTCTTAATAGATTCGTGCTTTTTTCCCCCTGAAAATTCCCCTGCCCTTCCCCCCCCCATCCCCTTTAATATTCAAAGTGTGAGATTCTCTTTTAAGTAATATATATTTATTAGCGTGTATAGTCATGACAGTTTTCCCTTAGCTAAAATATTGTCCTTGTTGGGTTTTCATAGAGGTACAATAATTGTATAGTGATAGCAGGTGAAGATATCCCTGATCTATGATGACAATCTCTGGACCACAAGGTGTTGTAGGAACATCAGGAGAGGATGGGGGGGGGGGGGATTGCCTATGTGGGTTGCACAACCCCAAACATGGGGTTGTGTTTGCGTGGGGGAGGGGGGGGGTAGGTGTTTGGCTGGTGGCTGGGGGGGGGGTCATCTCCCCCTCTCATCTCTGACTACCTTGCACAAGGTCGTCACGTGTGACTCCAGCATGGTGGTGGGGGTGATGGTGGGGGGTGGTGATGGTGGGGGGTGGTGAATGTGGGGGTGGTGATGGTGGGGGGTGGTGATGGTGGGGGGGGTTGATGGTGGGGTGGTGGTGATGGTGGGGGGTGGTGATGGTGGGGGGTGGTGATGGTGGGGGGTGGTGATGGTGGGGGGGTGATGGTGGGGTGGTGGTGATGGTGGGGGTGGTGATGGTGGGGGGGTGGTGATGGTGGGGTGGTGGTGATGGTGTAGCGAGGTGTGTTCCAGCTCCGGGGGGGGGGGGGGTTGCAGTAGATAAGAACAAGAATGTCTGGAGAGGAAGTCTTCAACGGAAGCCATAAATGCTATGGAAGATGTTGTATGTGTCACCATAAAGACACCATACACCGTGTATGTGGTGTATGTACTCACCTAGTAACACTCACCTGTGTGTGTACCACACAGTGCTAGGTCATGGCGGGCCGCTGGACACCACTGACTCAGGGAAGAACACAATTAAACAACACCTGTTAACCGCCTCAACACAATTGCGTTGCTATTTGTTTGTCTCTATTCTTAGTTACCTATTCAATGACGGTGGGGGGAAGGGGGTCGTCGCCCCCCTCCCTACCCCCCTTAAAGAGGGGGAAAAGACTTCGAGCGTCGACGGCCTGAAGGACAGTTGCTTTTGAAATATGAAGATCTTTTTGTTGGCTGAAGTTAAGAAACTGTAGATTCTCGGGAGATAACCTTTAGGTATGGTGGTGATGAGTTGGTCGCCCGGCCGTGGTCGGAGACGCCAGCAGACCAGCAGACTTACTTGGGAAAGATCAAGTTGTTTGGAGACCTGGACCCGGATTCACGAAGCAGTTACGCAAGCACTTACGAACCTGTACATCTTTTCTCAATCTTTGGCGGCTTTGTTTACAATTATTAAAAAATTAACGAGCTCCGAAGCACAGGAGGCTGTTTATAACAATAACAACAGTTGATTGGGAAGTTTTCATGCTTGTAAACGGTTTAATCAATGTAACCAAAGCCGTCAAAGATTGAGGAAAGATGTACACCTTCGTAAGTACTTGCGTAACTGCTTTGTGAATCTGGCCCCTGGCTCTTGGAGATGGTCCCCACTCGTGTATTCACCTAGTTGTGCTTGCGGGGGTTGAGCTCTGCTCTTTCGGTCCGCCTCTCAACTGTCAATCAATCAACTGTTACTAACTACTAACTAACTTTTTTTCCCACACGTGTATTGTATTGGCCTCTTGGTGTTCTGTAACCTGCACTCAGTCTCATCACCTTACAATTTCTAGCCTTAAATTCCAGTAGCCATCCCTCAAGTCAACTCTTATTACCCGTCTAGCTCCTCCTGGAGTAGTCCGCCATCTGTCTGTGCCCACGACTAAACAGAAAAATACAGCTGTGTGAACATGGACGTTATCAGCCACAAGACATAATAAAGGCCCTAGAACAGGAGGCTGGAAGCCGCGTTTATTAAACATTAACGGCCATTTTCCAGGCTGGAGCGTGGCCCTCTGCCTCCACATGGCTCAGGTACTGCTAAAAGGCAGTGCAGTTATTGTTGCTTTTGTAGACTCTTAGCGGTACTCTTTGGCCTTTTTTTAGTAATGTTTTAAAGATGGGGTTACATCCCTTTCGTTGCTGTGTTGCGAGGTTGTGTAGGTAGTGTTGCTGACCCTTGTATAGTATGTGTTGCGAAGTCTTGGTAATGCGTGTTTTGTGAGGCGGCTCTGAAGCAGCATTGTGACACTGGTTATTGGTGCCGGGTTCTCTAATACCTTAACCGCTTCCCACCGTTCACTTGTCCTATGTTCTAACAAAAAAAAGTCAAACAAATTTGCTAAAATTTTATAGTTTGTCCCGGAGGTGGCAAGGACAGGTGGTCGAATTTGATTACTTGTTTGCGTTACTTTCCCTTGATTTAGTCCCCCTTTCTTCTCCTTCCCTCCCCCCCCCCCCCCACCCTCTTCCCTCTCTGTTCTTCCCCTACAATTCCACCACCCTACAGTCTTACTGAAATTCCCGCCGCACCCTACCGATGCCCACTAGTCTTCCACACCCCCTCCCACTTCCCCCCACTTACCTACCTAGTCTTACCTCTTCCCTTCCATTTTCCCTCAGTCTTACCTGATACCTTCATCTCCCAACTGTGTTTCCTCCCCCCCCCCCCCCTCGCGGCCCCGGCAACAGGGGAGGCTGAGACGACCTTCCCTGGGAAGACGCCCCTCCGCCAGGCACACTCAGGTCAACTTTTTGTCCCGCGCTCAAAGGGCACCGGTACTAAGACCATCTCTGTCGCCCGTCTCTGGGGCCCGTCTCTGGGGCCCGTCTCTGGGGCTCGTCTCTGGGGCCCGTCTCTGGGGCTCGTCTCTGGGGCCCGTCTCTGGGGCCGTCTCTGGGGCTCGTCCCTGGTGCCCGTCTCTGTTGCCCGTCCCTGGCGCCCGTCCCTGTTGCCCGTCTCTGGGGCCCGTCTCTGGGACCCGTCTCTGGCGCCCGTCTCTGGCGCCCGTCTCTGGCGTCCGTCTCTGGCGCCCGTCTCTGGCGCCCGTCACTGGCGCCCGTCTCTGGGCCCCGTCTCTGGGCCCCGTCTCTGGCGCCCGTCTCTGGCGCCCGTCTCTGGCGCCCGTCTCTGGCGCTCGTCTCTGGCGCCCGTCTCTGGCGCCCGTCTCTGGCGCCCGTCTCTGTCGCCCGTCTCTGGGGCCCGTCTCTGGGGCCCGTCTTTGGGGGCCCGTCCCTGGCGCCCGTCTCTGTACCCCGTCTCTGGCGCCCGTCTCTGGCGCCCGTCTCTGTTGCCCGTCTCTGGGGCCCGTCTCTGGCGCCCGTCTCTGGCGCCCGTCTCTGGGGCCCGTCTCTGGCGTCCGTCTCTGGGGCCCGTCTCTGGGGCCCGTCTCTGGGGCCCGTCTCTGGGGCCCGTCTCTGGGGCCCGTCTCTGGGGCCCGTCTCTGGGGCCCGTCTCTGGGGCCCGTCTCTGGGGGCCGTCTCTGGGGCCCGTCTTTGGGGCCCGTCCCTGGCGCCCGTCTCTGTACCCCGTCTCTGGCGCCCGTCTCTGGGCCCCGTCTCTGTTGCCCGTCTCTGGGGCCCGTCTCTGGGGCCCGTCTCTGGCGCCCGTCTCTGGCGCCCGTCTCTGGGGCCTGTCTCTGGGGCCCGTCTTTGGGGCCCGTCCCTGGCGCCCGTCTCTGTCGCCCGTTTCTGTCGCCCCGTCCCTGTCGCCCGTCCCTGGCGCCCGTCTCTGGCGCCCGTCTCTGTCGCCCCGTCTCTGTCGCCCCGTCTCTGGCGCCCGTCTCTGGCGCCCGTCTCTGTCCCCTCGTCTCTGGCGCCCGTCTCTGTCCTCCGTCCCTGTCTCCCCGTCCCTGTCTCCCCGTCCCTGTCCTCCGTCCCTGGCGCGCGCACGCACCTTGCCCTACCGACCAGGCTGGTCTTGGGCTGCTCGCAGCGTGTTCACTCAAGTCACTGAACGAGTAAAATATACACGAGTAATTGCCTCGTGTCAGTGTCGAATTGGGGAGATGAGGAAAAAGTCGATAGTAAGAGTTTCTACACAAATTGAAAGTAGAGAGATTTGAGGAAGTTGTTTGTTTCTACCCCCATCTACTCCCTAGACCCCCCCCCCCCCGCCCCACGAGAGCGGTGGGGGGGGGAGGGACAATATGAACAAAAACAGCTTTTTATGATGAGAGACAATGGGACAAAGGTGTAAGTTGGAAACTCCGTTTAGTTACATACAAATGTATTACTTGTGGCCAGTACTTGTGGCCAGTACTTGTGGCCAGTACTTGTGGCCAGTACTTGTGGCCAGTACTTATGCCCAGTACTTGTGGCCAGAACTCGTGTCCAGTATTCGTGCCCAGTACTGGTGCCCTGTACTTGTGCCCTGTACTCGTGCCCAGTACTTATGCCCAGTACTTGTGCCCAGTACTCGTGCCCTGTACTCGTGCCCTGTACTCGTGCCCAGTACTCGTGCCCAGTACTCGTGCCCTGTACTCGTGCCCTGTACTCGTGCCCAGTACTTATGCCCGGTACTCGTGCCCAGTACTCGTGCCCAGTACTCGTGTCCTGTACTCGTACTCTGTACTCGTGTCCTGTACTCGTACTCTGTACTCGTGCCCAGTACTTATGCCCAGTACTCGTGCCCTGTACTCGTGCCCAGTACTCGTGCCCAGTACTCGTGCCCAATACTCGTGCCCAATACTCGTGCTCAGTACTCGTGCCCTGTACTCGTGCCCAGTACTTATGCCCGGTACTCGTACCCTGTGCTCGTGCCCAGTACTCGTGCCCAGTACTCGTGCCCTGTACTCGTGCCCAGTACTCGTGCCCAGTACTCGAGCCCAGTACTCGTGCCCAGTACTCGTGCCCAGTACTTATGCCCGGTACTCGTGCCCAGTACTCGTGCCCTGTAATCGTACCCTGTACTCGTGCCCAGTACTTGTGCCCTGTACTCGTGCCCAGTACTCGTGCCCAGTACTTATGCCCGGTACTTGTGCCCAGTACTCGTGCCATGTACTCGTACCCTGTACTCGTGCCCAGTACTCGTGCCCAGTACTCGTGCCCAATACTCATGCCCAGTACTCGTGCTCAGTACTCGTGCCCTGTACTCGTACCCTGTACTCGTGCCCAGTACTTATGCCCGGTACTCGTACCCTGTACTCGTGCCCAGTACTCGTGCTCAGTACTCGTGCCCTGTACTCGTGCCCAGTACTCGTGCCCAGTACTCGTGCCCAGTACTTATGCCCGGTACTCGTACCCTGTACTCGTGCCCTGTACTCGTGCCCTGTACTCGTGCCCAGTACTCGTGCCCAGTACTTATGCCCGGTACTCGTACCCTGTACTCGTGCCCAGTACTCGTGCCCTGTACTCGTGCCCAGTACTCGTACCCTGTACTCGTGCCCAGTACTCGTGCCCAGTACTCGTGCCCTGTACTCGTACCCTGTACTCGTGCCCAGTACTTATGCCCGGTACTCGTGCCCAGTACTCGTGCCCTGTAATCGTACCCTGTACTCGTGCCCAGTACTTGTGCCCTGTACTCGTGCCCAGTACTTATGCCCGGTACTTGTGCCCAGCACTCATGCCCAGTACTCGTGCTCAGTACTCGTGCCCTGTACTCGTACCCTGTACTCGTGCCCAGTACTTGTGCCCGGTACTCGTACCCTGTACTCGTGCCCAGTACTCGTGCTCAGTACTCGTACCCTGTACTCGTGCCCTGTACTCGTGCCTAGTACTCGTGCCCAGTACTCGTGCCCTGTACTCGTGCCCTGTACTCGTGCCCAGTACTCGTGCCCTGTACTCGTGCCCAATACTTATGCCCGGTACTCGTGCCCAGTACTCGTGCCCAGTACTCGTGCCCTGTACTCGTACCCTGTACTCGTGCCCAGTACTCGTGCCATGTACTCGTACCCTGTACTCGTGCCCAGTACTCGTGCCCTGTACTCGTACCCTGTACTCGTGCCCAGTACTTATGCCCGGTACTCGTGCCCAGTACTCGTGCCATGTACTCGTACCCTGTACTCGTGCCCAGTACTCGTGCCCAGTACTCGGGCCCTGTACTCGTACCCTGTACTCGTGCCCAGTACTCGTGCCCAATACTCGTGCCCAGTACTCGTGCCCTGTACTCGTACCCTGTACTCGTACCCTGTACTCGTGCCCAGTACTTATGCCCGGTACTTGTGCCCAGTACTCGTGCCAAGTACTCGTGCCCAGTAAGCGTGCCCAGTACTCGTGCCCAGTACTCGTGCCCAGTACTCGTGCCCAGTACTAGTGCCCAGTACTCGTGCCCAGTAAGCGTGCCCAGTACTCGTGCCCAGTAAGCGTGCCCAGTACTCGTGCCCAGTACTCGTGCCCAGTACTTGTGCCCAGTACTTATGCCCAGTACTCGTGCCCAGTACTTGTACCCAGTACTCGTGCCCAGTACTTGTACCCAGTACTCGTGCCCTGTACTCGTGCCCAGTAAGCGTGCCCAATACTCGTGCCCAGTACTCGTGCCCAGTTCTCGTGCCCTGTACTAGTGCCCGGTACTCGTGCCCAGTACTTATGCCCGGTACTTGTGCCCTGTACTCGTGCCCAGTACTTATGCCCGGTACTTGTGCCCAGTACTCGTGCCCAGTACTTGTACCCAGTACTCGTGCCCAATACTCGTGCCCAGTACTCGTGCCCAATACTCGTGCCCAGTACTCGTGCCCAGTACTCGTGCCCAGTACTTGTACCCAGTACTGGTGCCCAGTACTCGTGCCCAGTACTCGTGCCCAGTACTGGTGCCCAGTACTCGTGCCCAGTACTTGTACCCAGTACTCGTGCCCTGTTCAGGTGGTCAACAATGAGGGCAGAAGGTGTGGGAGCCACCTCCACCCTCAACCATACCAGATACCGCCAACATCTCCAACGTCAGGAAAGTTGTGTATATATACAGCATCACATACAACATGCCTTGTAGGTGAGGAATTCCCCCCCCCCCCCACCTTCCCAGCCCTATGGGCACCGCTAGGCAAGCACCGCTAGGCAAGCACAGTTAGGCAAGCACAGCTAGGCAAGCACAGCTAGGCAAGCACCGCTAGGCAAGCACAGCTAGGCAAGCACCGCTAGGCAAGCACCGCTAGGCAAGCACAGCTAGACAAGCACCGCTAGGCAAGCACCGCTAGGCAAGCACCGCTAGACAAGCACCACTAGACAAGCACCGCTAGACAAGCACCGCTAGACAAGCACCACTAGACAAGCACCGCTAGACAAGCACCGCCAGGCAAGCACCGCTAGACAAGCACCGCCAGGCAAGCACAGCTAGACAAGCACCGCTAGGCAAGCACAGCTAGACAAGCACCGCCAGGCAAGCACCGCTAGACAAGCACCGCCAGGCAAGCACAGCTAGACAAGCACCGCTAGGCAAGCACTGCTAGGCAAGCACAGCCAGGCAAGCACCGCTAGACAAGCACCGCTAGGCAAGCACCGCTAGGCAAGCACAGCCAGGCAAGCACAGCTAGGCAAGCACAGCTAGGCAAGCACCGCTAGACAAGCACCGCCAGGCAAGCACAGCTAGACAAGCACCGCTAGGCAAGCACCGCTAGGCAAGCACAGCCAGGCAAGCACCGCTAGACAAGCACCGCTAGGCAAGCACCGCTAGGCAAGCACAGCCAGGCAAGCACCGCTAGACAAGCACCGCTAGGCAAGCACCGCTAGGCAAGCACAGCCAGGCAAGCACCGCTAGACAAGCACCGCTAGGCAAGCACCGCCAGGCAAGCACAGCCAGGCAAGCACCGCTAGGCAAGCACAGCCAGGCAAGCACCGCTAGACAAGCACCGCTAGGCAAGCACAGCTAGACAAGCACCACTAGGCAAGCACCGCTAGACAAGCACCGCTAGACAAGCACCGCTAGACAAGCACCGCCAGGCAAGCACCGCTAGGCAAGCACAGCCAGGCAAGCACCGCTAGACAAGCACCGCTAGACATGCACCGCTAGACAAGCACCGCTAGACAAGCACAGCTAGGCAAGCACAGCTAGACAAGCACCGCCAGGCAAGCACAGCTAGACAAGCACCACCAGGCAAGCACAGCTAGACAAGCACCGCTAGACAAGCACCGCTAGACAAGCACCGCCAGGCAAGCACAGCTAGACAAGCACCGCCAGGCAAGCACAGCCAGGCAAGCACCACTAGGCAAGCACCGCTAGACAAGCACAGCTAGACAAGCACAGCTAGACAAGCACAGCTAGACAAGCACCACTAGACAAGCACAGCTAGACAAGCACCACTAGACAAGCACCACTAGACAAGCACAGATAGACAAGCACAGCTAGACAAGCACCACTAGACAAGCACAGCTAGACAAGCACAGCTAGACAAGCACAGCTAGACAAGCACCACTAGACAAGCACAGCTAGACAAGCACCACTAGACAAGCACAGCTAGACAAGCACAGCTAGACAAGCACAGCTAGACAAGCACCACTAGACAAGCACAGCTAGACAAGCACCACTAGACAAGCACAGCTAGACAAGCACCACTAGACAAGCACAGCTAGACAAGCACCACTAGACAAGCACAGCTAGACAAGCACCACTAGACAAGCACAGATAGACAAGCACAGCTAGACAAGCACCACTAGACAAGCACAGCTAGGCAAGCACAGCTAGACAAGCACAGCTAGACAAGCACAGATAGACAAGCACAGCTAGACAAGCACCACTAGACAAGCACAGCTAGACAAGCACCACTAGACAAGCACCACTAGACAAGCACAGATAGACAAGCACAGCTAGACAAGCACCACTAGACAAGCACAGCTAGACAAGCACCACTAGACAAGCACAGCTAGACAAGCACAGCTAGACAAGCACCACTAGACAAGCACCACTAGACAAGCACAGCTAGACAAGCACCACTAGACAAGCACAGATAGACAAGCACAGCTAGACAAGCACCACTAGACAAGCACAGCTAGACAAGCACCACTAGACAAGCACAGCTAGACAAGCACAGCTAGACAAGCACAGCTAGACAAGCACAGCTAGACAAGCACCACTAGACAAGCACAGCTAGACAAGCACCACTAGACAAGCACAGCTAGACAAGCACCACTAGACAAGCACAGCTAGGCAAGCACAGATAGACAAGCACCACTAGACAAGCACCACTAGACAAGCACAGCTAGACAAGCACAGCTAGACAAGCACCACTAGACAAGCACAGCTAGACAAGCACCGCTAGACAAGCACCGCCAGGCAAGCACAGCTAGACAAGCACCGCTAGGCAAGCACCGCTAGGCAAGCACAGCCAGGCAAGCACCGCTAGACAAGCACCGCTAGGCAAGCACCGCTAGGCCAGCACAGCCAGGCAAGCACCGCTAGACAAGCACCGCTAGGCAAGCACCGCTAGGCAAGCACAGCCAGGCAAGCACCGCTAGACAAGCACCGCTAGGCAAGCACCGCCAGGCAAGCACAGCCAGGCAAGCACCGCTAGGCAAGCACAGCCAGGCAAGCACCGCTAGACAAGCACCGCTAGGCAAGCACAGCTAGACAAGCACCACTAGGCAAGCACCGCTAGACAAGCACCGCTAGACAAGCACCGCCAGGCAAGCACCGCTAGGCAAGCACAGCCAGGCAAGCACCGCTAGACAAGCACCGCTAGACAAGCACCGCTAGACAAGCACCGCTAGACAAGCACCGCTAGGCAAGCACAGCTAGGCAAGCACAGCTAGACAAGCACCGCCAGGCAAGCACAGCTAGACAAGCACCGCTAGACAAGCACCGCTAGACAAGCACCGCTAGACAAGCACCGCTAGGCAAGCACAGCTAGACAAGCACCGCCAGGCAAGCACAGCTAGACAAGCACCGCCAGGCAAGCACAGCCAGGCAAGCACCACTAGGCAAGCACCGCTAGACAAGCACAGCTAGACAAGCACAGCTAGACAAGCACAGCTAGACAAGCACCACTAGACAAGCACAGCTAGACAAGCACCACTAGACAAGCACCACTAGACAAGCACAGATAGACAAGCACAGCTAGACAAGCACCACTAGACAAGCACAGCTAGACAAGCACCACTAGACAAGCACAGCTAGACAAGCACAGCTAGACAAGCACCACTAGACAAGCACCACTAGACAAGCACAGCTAGACAAGCACCACTAGACAAGCACAGCTAGACAAGCACCACTAGACAAGCACAGCTAGGCAAGCACAGCTAGACAAGCACAGCTAGACAAGCACCACTAGACAAGCACCACTAGACAAGCACCGCTAGACAAGCACCACTAGACAAGCACAGATAGACAAGCACAGCTAGACAAGCACCACTAGACAAGCACAGATAGACAAGCACAGCTAGACAAGCACCACTAGACAAGCACAGCTAGACAAGCACCACTAGACAAGCACAGCTAGACAAGCACAGCTAGACAAGCACAGCTAGACAAGCACAGCTAGACAAGCACCACTAGACAAGCACAGCTAGACAAGCACCACTAGACAAGCACAGCTAGACAAGCACCACTAGACAAGCACAGCTAGACAAGCACCACTAGACAAGCACAGCTAGACAAGCACAGCTAGACAAGCACAGCTAGACAAGCACAGCTAGACAAGCACCACTAGACAAGCACAGCTAGACAAGCACCACTAGACAAGCACAGCTAGACAAGCACAGCTAGACAAGCACCACTAGACAAGCACAGCTAGGCAAGCACAGCTAGACAAGCACAGCTAGACAAGCACCACTAGACAAGCACCACTAGACAAGCACCACTAGACAAGCACAGCTAGACAAGCACCACTAGACAAGCACAGCTAGACAAGCACCACTAGACAAGCACAGCTAGACAAGCACCACTAGACAAGCACCACTAGACAAGCACAGCTAGACAAGCACAGCTAGAAAAGCACAGCTAGACAAGCACAGCTAGACAAGCACAGCTAGACAAGCACAGCTAGACAAGCACCACTAGACAAGCACCACTAGACAAGCACAGCCAGGCAAGCACCACTAGACAAGCACCACTAGACAAGCACCACTAGACAAGCACAGCTAGACAAGCACAGCCAGGCAAGCACCACTAGACAAGCACCACTAGACAAGCACAGCTAGACAAGCACCACTAGACAAGCACCGCCAGGCAAGCACAGCCAGGCAAGCACAGCCAGGCAAGCACTACCTGGCCTCAGCGCCGCTGCACAGTCTCCCGCCCTCACCTACGGCCTTGTATGATTTATTCCGTTCCACGTCCAAATCCCCCTTCCCCCTCCCCCAACCGTCCCCCCTCCTCCCTCCCCCTATTGTTACCCTACCCCATTCCTCCCCCTCCCCCAACTATCCCCCCTTCCCCCACCCCCTCTTCCCCAACCTTCCCCCACCCCCTCTTCCCCCATCCCCCCCCCCAAGATCATTCCTTTCCCCCCCCCCCTTTCCCATCCCCCTACCAGGTTCACCCTGCTTGAGGACTGTGTGTGTGCTCATGTGTGTGCTCATGTGTGTGCTCATGTGTGTGCTCATGTGTGTGCTCATGTGTGTGCTCATGAGTGTGCTCGTGTGTGTGCTCATGTGTGTGCTCATGTGTGTGCTCATGTGTGTGCTCATGAGTGTGCTCATGTGTGTGCTCATGTGTGTGCTCATGAGTGTGCTCATGTGTGTGCTCATGTGTGTGCTCATGTGTGTGCTCATGTGTGTGCTCATGTGTGTGCTCATGTGTGTGCTCATGTGTGTGCTCATGAGTGTGCTCGTGTGTGTGCTCGTGTGTGTGCTCATGTGTGTGCTCATGAGTGTGCTCATGTGTGTGCTCATGTGTGTGCTCATGTGTGTGCTCATGTGTGTGCTCATGTGTGTGCTCATGAGTGTGCTCGTGTGTGTGCTCATGTGTGTGCTCATGTGTGTGCTCATGAGTGTGCTCATGAGTGTGCTCATGAGTGTGCTCATGTGTGTGCTCATGAGTGTGCTCATGTGTGTGCTCGTGTGTGTGCTCGTGTGTGTGCTCGTGTGTGTGCTCGTGTGTGTGCTCATGTGTGTGCTCATGTGTGTGCTCATGTGTGTGCTCATGAGTGTGCTCATGTGTGTGCTCATGTGTGTGCTCATGTGTGTGCTCATGTGTGTGCTCATGTGTGTGCTCATGAGTGTGCTCATGTGTGTGCTCATGTGTGTGCTCATGTGTGTGCTCATGTGTGTGCTCATGTGTGTGCTCATGTGTGTGCTCATGAGTGTGCTCATGTGTGTGCTCGTGTGTGTGCTCGTGTGTGTGCTCGTGTGTGTGCTCATGAGTGTGCTCGTGTGTGTGCTCGTGTGTGTGCTCGTGTGTGTGCTCATGTGTGTGCTCGTGTGTGTGCTCGTGTGTGTGCTCGTGTGTGTGCTCGTGTGTGTGCTCGTGTGTGTGCTCATGTGTGCTCATGTGTGTGCTCATGAGTGTGCTCATGAGTGTGCTCATGTGTGTGCTCATGAGTGTGCTCATGTGTGTGCTCATGTGTGTGCTCGTGTGTGTGCTCGTGTGTGTGCTCGTGTGTGTGCTCATGAGTGTGCTCATGTGTGTGCTCGTGTGTGTGCTCGTGTGTGTGCTCATGTGTGTGCTCGTGTGTGTGCTCGTGTGTGTGCTCGTGTGTGTGCTCATGTGTGTGCTCATGAGTGTGCTCGTGTGTGTGCTCGTGTGTGTACTCATGTGTGTGCTCATGTGTGTGCTCATGTGTGTGCTCGTGTGTGTGCTCGTGTGTGTGCTCATGTGTGTGCTCGTGTGTGTGCTCATGTGTGTGCTCATGAGTGTGCTCATGTGTGTGCTCATGAGTGTGCTCGTGTGTGTGCTCGTGTGTGTGCTCATGTGTGTGCTCGTGTGTGTGCTCGTGTGTGTGCTCGTGTGTGTGCTCGTGTGTGTGCTCGTGTGTGTGCTCATGTGTGTGCTCGTGTGTGTGCTCGTGTGTGTGCTCGTGTGTGTGCTCGTGTGTGTGCTCGTGTGTGTGCTCGTGTGTGTGCTCATGTGTGCTCATGTGTGTGCTCATGTGTGCTCATGTGTGTGCTCATGTGTGCTCATGTGTGTGCTCTTGTGTGTGCTCATGTGTGCTCATGTGTGTGCTCATGTGTGCTCATGTGTGTGCTCATGTGTGTGCTCATGTGTGTGCTCATGTGTGTGCTCATGAGTGTGCTCATGTGTGTGCTCATGTGTGTGCTCGTGTGTGTGCTCATGTGTGTGCTCATGTGTGCTCATGTGTGTGCTCATGTGTGCTCATGTGTGTGCTCATGTGTGTGCTCATGAGTGTGCTCATGTGTGTGCTCATGTGTGTGCTCATGAGTGTGCTCATGTGTGTGCTCATGTGTGTGCTCATGTGTGTGCTCATGAGTGTGCTCATGTGTGTGCTCATGTGTGTGCTCATGTGTGTGCTCGTGTGTGTGCTCATGTGTGTGCTCATGTGTGTGCTCATGAGTGTGCTCATGTGTGTGCTCATGTGTGTGCTCATGTGTGTGCTCATGAGGTAGGAACTGACGCAGGGAATGTAAAGCCCATATGTATTCACCTACTTGTGCTTGCGGGGGTTGAGCTCTGGCTCTATGGTCCCGCCTCTCAACCGTCAGTCAACTGGTGTAGAGGTTCCTGAGCCTACTGGGCTGTGTCATATCTACATTTGAAACTGTGTATGGAGTCAGCCTCCACCACATCACTGCCTAATGCATTCCAGCTGTTAACTGCTCTGACACTGAAAAAGTTCTTTCTTATGTAACACTCTGAGCTGTGAGAGGCTGAGAGTGAGAGTGAAGGTATGACAGGGTGAGAGTGAGAGTGAAGGTGTGACAGGGTGAGAGTGAGAGTGAAGGCAGGAGTGAGTGAGGTGTGAAAGGGTGAGAGTGAAGGTATGAGAGGGTGAGAGTGAGAGTGAGGTGTGAGAGGGTGAGAGTGAGAGTGAAGGTATGAGAGGGTGAGAGTGAGAGTGAAGGTGTGAGAGGGTGAGAGTGAGAGTGAAGGTAAGAGTGAGGTGTGAGAGGGTGAGAGTGAGAGTGAAGGTGTGAGAGGTGTGAGAGCAGGTGAGAGTGAGAGTGAAGGTGTGAGAGGGTGAGAGTGAGAGTGAAGGTGTGAGAGGGTGAGGGTGAGAGTGAAGGTGTGAGAGGTGTGAGAGAGTGAGAGTGAAGGTGTGAGAGGGTGAGAGTGAAGGTGTGAGAGGTGTGAGAGAGTGAGAGTGAAGGTGTGAGAGGAGGTGAGAGGGGGAACAAACGGAGAGAGAGTATAGCTTTGTGAGGTCGGTGGGTGGAGAAGTTTCGTCATCACTTCACTTGTTCTGTCACTACTTGTGCTTTGGTCTCTCTTTATTCCTGCCTCCCTCCCCTGCTTGTCTCCACATTCCTTGCCCTTCCCCCCCACCTGCCCTTCCACCACCTGTCCTTCCCCCACCTGCCCTTCACCTACCTGCCCTTCACCCACCTGCCCTTCCACCACCTGCCCTTCCCCCACCTGCCCTTCCCCCCCTCTGCACTTCCCCCACACCTGCCCTTCCCCCACCTGCCCTTCCCCCACCTGCCCTTCCCCCACCTGCCCTTCCCCCTACCTGCCCTTCCCCCCCACCTGCCCTTCCCCCCCACCTGCCCTTCCCCCACCTGCCCTTCCACCACCTGCCCTTCCCCCACCTGCCCTTCCCCCCCTCTGCCCTTCCCCCCCCACCTGCCCTTCCACCACCTGCCCTTCCCCCACCTGCCCTTCCCCCACCTGCCCTTCCCCCCTCTGCCCTTCCCCCCCACCTGCCCTTCCCCCACCTGCCCTTCCACCACCTGCCCTTCCCCCACCTGCCCTTCCCCCCCTCTGCCCTTCCCCCCACCTGCCCTTCCCCCCCTCTGCCCTTCCCCCCACCTGCCCTTCCCCCCACCTGCCCTTCCCCCCACCTGCCCTTCCCCCCCTCTGCCCTTCCCCCCCACCTGCCCTTCCCCCCCCACCTGCCCTTCCCCCCCACCTGCCCTTCCCCCCCACCTGCCCTTCCCCCCCACCTGCCCTTCCACCACCTGCCCTCCCCCCCCCTCTGCCCTTCCCCCCCCTCTGCCCTCCCCCCCCACCTGCCCTTCCCCCCACCTGCCCTTCCTCCACCTGCCCTTCCCCCACCTGCCCTTCCCCCACCTGCCCTTCCCCCCTCTGCCCTTCACCCACCTGCCCTTCCCCCCCTCTGCCCTTCCCCCCCCCACCTGCCCTTCCACCCACCTGCCCTTTCCCCCACCTGCCCTTTCCCCCCTCTGCCCTTCCCCCCCACCTGCCCTTCCCCCCCCACCTGCCCTTCCCCCCCTCTGCCCTTCCCCCCCCCCACCTGCCCTTCCACCCACCTGCCCTTTCCCCCACCTGCCCTTTCCCCCCTCTGCCCTTCCCCCCCACCTGCCCTTCCCCCCACCTGCCCTTCCCCCCCTCTGCCCTTCACCCACCTGCCCTTCCCCCCCCCTCTGCCCTTCCCCCCCCTCTGCCCTTCCCCCCCCTCTGCCCTTCACCCACCTGCCCTTCCCCCCACCTACCCTTCCCCCCCACCTGCCTTTCCCCCCCACCTGCCCTTCCCCCCCCCACCTGCCCTTCCCCCCCCACCTGCCCTTCCACCCACCTGCCCTTCCCCCACCTGCCCTTCCCCCCCCACCTGCCCTTCCACCCACCTGCCCTTCCCCCACCTGCCCTTCCCCCCCTCTGCCCTTCACCCACCTGCCCTTCCCCCCCCCTCTGCCCTTCCCCCCCCCTCTGCCCTTCCCCCCCCTCTGCCCTTCACCCACCTGCCCTTCCCCCCACCTACCCTTCCCCCCCACCTGCCTTTCCCCCCCACCTGCCCTTCCCCCCCCCACCTGCCCTTCCCCCCCCACCTGCCCTTCCACCCACCTGCCCTTCCCCCACCTGCCTTTCCCCCCCACCTGCCCTTCCCCCCACCTGCCCTTCCCCCCCCACCTGCCCTTCCACCCACCTGCCCTTCCCCCACCTGCCCTTTCCCCCCTCTGCCCTTCCCCCCCACCTGCCCTTCCCCCCCACCTGCCCTTCCCTCCCCCCACCTGCCCTTCCCCCCTCTGCCCTTCCCCCCCCACCTGCCCTTCCCCCCCCCCTCTGCCCTTCCCCCCACCTACCCTTCCCCCCCACCTGCCTTTCCCCCCCACCTGCCCTTCCCCCCCCCACCTGCCCTTCCCCCCTCTGCCCTTCACCCACCTGCCCTTCCCCTCACCTGCCCTTCCCCCCCACCTGCCCTTCCCCCACACCTGCCCTTCCCCCACCTGCCCTACTCTTACCTTGGCCACAATTACAGGATGGCCGCCTTTACGAGGCTTGTGTTGTGAAGGGTTGGTCAGTACACTAGAAAATAGCCCATTAATCCACAAATTTGCCGGTGGGTGTAAATGGCCTCGTTAACTGGTGTTGGGTAGTTAGTGGCGTCAGGGGCCCTCGTCTTGTCCGTAACTATCAGGGTTTTCTGGAGTGTTAATGACGAATTATAACTTTTTGTCTTAAGTTTAATCACAATGGTGGTTTGAGATTTTTGTCGCTGGCGTTTTCTTTTCTATTGTTTTTAATTGCTCAATTTTCCTTTCTTCGCAGAACGACTTTATAGTTAAAGATTTGTGTCGTGTTCAGTTTTGGGTGAACCAAGATTTCTGATATTCTTAGTTTTTTCATCTTAAGGTATTTTTCCCATCACTACCTGGTTGATACCTGGTTGATGGGGTTCTGGGAGTTCTTCTACTCCCCAAGCCCGGCTCGAGGCCAGGCTTGACTTGTGAGAGTTTGGTCCACCAGGCTGTTGCTTGGAGCGGCCCGCAAGCCCGCAAATTCAGCACTAGTTCAGTTCTGAATGTGGTGGCCGTGTGTATTCACCTAGTTGTATTCAGCTAGCTGTGCTTGCGGGGGTTGAACTCTGCTCTTTCGGCCCGCCTCTCACCCTTCAAGCAATCAACTGTTACTAACCACTATTTTTTTCACACACACACACACACACACACACACACGGGAAGCAACCCGTAGCAGCTGTCTAGCTCCCAGGTACCTATTTACTGCTAGATAACAGGCGCATCAGGGTGAAAGAAACTCTGCCCATTGTTTCTTGCCGGCGCCGGGAATCGAACCCGGGCCTACCTTGATCTACCTTGAGGTGCTTCCGGGGCTTAGCGTCCCCGCGGCCCGGTCGTCGACGAGGCCGCCTGGTTGCTGAACTGATCAACCAGGCTATTGGACGCGGCTGCTCGCAGCCTGACGTATGAGTCACAGCCTGGTTAATCAGGTATCGTTTGGAAGTGTTTGTCAAGTTCTCTCTTGAACACTGTGAGGGGTCGGCCAGTTATGCCCCTTATGTGTAGTGGAAGCGTGTTGAACAGTCTCGGGCCTCTGATGTTGATGTTGGGTGATCTCGGGCCTCTGATGTTGAGTTCTCTCTCAGAGTACCTGTTGCACCTCTGCTTTTCAACGGGGATATTCTGCACATCCTGCCATGCCTCCTGGTCTCATGTGATGTTATTTCAGTGTGCAGGTTTGGGACCAGCCCCTCAATTCTTTTCCACGTGTAAATTATTATGTATCTCTCCCGCCTGCGCTCAAGGGAGTACAGATTTAGGCTCTTTAGTCGGTCCCAATAGTTTAGATGTTTTACTGAGTGGATTCTAGCAGTAAAGGATCTCTGCACGCTCTCCAGGTCAGTATCTGGTATATCCCTTAGGAATTTTCTCATCTCATAATTTCCCTTTTGGTACGCCAGCCCTTTGTTTCCCAGTTCTTTTTTGGGGGGAGATGATTCCTAGCTCTACCAGGTACTCAAAGCTCAATACACTGTGATCACTCATTCCCAGGGGGGCTTCCAACTTAACTTCCCTTATATCCGGCTCATTTAGGGTAAATATCAATCAAGCCAGACTGGTTGATCCTCTCCTCTCATTCTTATCGGTCCCTTCATGTGTTCGCTTATTACGTTTTTTGTTGCCGCGTCCAGCAGCTAAGCTCTCCATGTGTCTGGACCTCCATGTGGGTCTCTGTTCTTTTTATACTTTGGATATACTTCCAGAGTTCTCCCCTCACCCGTCACACCCAGGGAAGTGTGTTTCCTGGGGGTGAAAATATGCTCCCGGGGGGGGGGGTGAAAATATACTCGGGGGGGGGGTACGGGAAAGGGGGGGGGGAGTATTTTAAGTGGCACTAGAAGCACAGGTGCGGCACAGGTGGTCAACCTTAGTTGGCCCTCATGTTTGTCTACTTGTATCTACCTTCCTCTTCCCTTCCCCGCCCCCCCCCCTCTCCCTTTCCCCCTCTCCCCCCTCTTCTCTTCCTCGCTCCCCCTTATCTCTCTAACAAACCTCTAACATCAGGAGTTAAATGCTTGGCTGCCAATTCTTACTAGAGATCCGGGAACTCATTGAGACAATAAAGTGGGGTTTAGAGTACAACTACATGCGGTACCCGGTGTTTCTCGGGTCGATCTTGTGTCCAAGCCTCTCCCACAGCCCCCTTACAGATCTCTTCTCCCCCCCACACTCCCCCGTCTCCTCCCCATATACTCCCCACATTCCCCCCGTCACTAACCATTATCATCACTGTAATCAAGAGATTGTGCCCAGAATACAAATCGAACGTCTGAACATTCGTTTCGTATGTCAATATCTGCATACACTACTATTTAAATGAATGCTAAACTTTACAGACTTTAGTCTGCACATTTCATATAGAGCAGCGTCGTGAAATGGGTGTAGAGGCAGAGTTCTCTTCAAGGGAGGCCCATGGACCCATCCACCCTACGAGACACTGTAAAATCAGAAAACACCACACGGGAGTTGTGAGAGACTAGGCACTAGCGTCTGCCTTCCAACTTTGGACAAATACACGTACATTCCCTTGATGGATGGGTTACCCGGCGGTGCCCGGGGTCTGTGTATGTGTGTGGGTGGGGGGAGGGGGTAGGGTTGCTGGTGGGCGCCACTCCCAGCTTGTTGATGGGCTGGCCGTGTGTAAATAATTACATTAACAGTTATATTCATTCCGCATACCTTACGACCACACAGATATTTTCCTCTGGAAGATCATTTTCACTTATCAGAAACAGTGATGGCCAGAGTACCGACTTAAGGAACTCTGGTAATGACATTTGTCACGTCATATTTTGCCCCCCCCCCCCTGGCAGTGATGAGACCACTGGAGTACCTTCACTGCAGGCCGGCCTCGTCAACAAGGACCTAGGGTCGTTAACACAGCCGACAAACCCGTGTTTATGTTTGAGATGAGCTTTACGCACGACTTACAACTGATGACGTTGGAACATTATAGACCTGGGGCCAGATTCACGAAGCAGTTACGCAAGCACTTACGAACCCGTACATCTTTTCTCAAACTTTGGCGGCTTTGTTTACAATTATTAAACAGTTAATGAGCTCCGAAGCACCAGGTGGCTGTTTATAACAATTACAACAATTGATTGGGAAGTTTTCATGCTTGTAAACTGTTTAATACATGTAACCAAAGCTGTCAAAGATTGAGGAAAGATGTACACGTTCGTAAGTACTTGCGTAACTGCTTCGTGAATCTGGCCCCTGTGCCTCTCTGATAACTCTGCTCCAATCGCATCTCTGTAAATGTTTGACCCACATTTCTCTGGCAAACTTCCACCAACAGAACGTGGACACGTAATCTACTCCTAACTATAGAACTTTAATGAATAAAAATGTTCATTTATGAGAATAAACCTATTTTTAATACACTAAGTTAAAATTGATGGATGTACTCACCTAGTACTCACCTAGTTGTGTTTGCGGGGGTTGAGCTCTGGCTCTTTGGTCCCGCCTCTCAACCGTCAATCAACAGGTGTACAGATTCCTGAGCCTATCGGGCTCTGTCATATCTACACTTGAAACTGTGTATGGAGTGAGCCTCCACCACATCACCCCCTAATGCATTCCATTTGTCAACCACTCTGACACTAAAAAAGTTCTTTCTAATATCTCTGTGGCTCATTTGGGCACTCAGTTTCCACCTGTGTCCCCTTGTGCGTGTTCCCCTTGTGTTAAATAGACTGTCTTTATCTACCCTATCAATCCCCTTCAGAATCTTGAATGTGGTGATCATGTCCCCCCTAACTCTTCTGTCTTCCAGCGAAGTGATGTGTCGTGGGGGGTTGGCCGCTGCATCAACGAGCCTGGCATGAGGACGAGTTGCTTGTTGAATGTCTACTTTGTAAATGCTTCACCCACGTATTACAAATACAAATAGTTCCCAACCTAACCAAACCTGCGCCTAACTATACACTGAATTCTAATCTGTAATAAAAAAGTGTTTGATTTTTTTAACATCCAGTACACTAAAATTTATGAATATGTCGTCAGGGGGTCGGCCGCCGCTTTAACGAGCCTAGTGTGAGTGAAGACAGGTCACAACTGGTTACGTTTCCAATTAGTCCCTTAGGGATACCGTCAGGTTTTCTGACAATCCAAAAAATTATCTTGCCTGATTTCTGAGGCCACGTCGCAGTTAAGTCTGTAATGTAAAATCGGGCAGGATATCTATCTATCTATCTATCGTTCGTTCGTTCTCTCTCGTTCTCTCTGAGACTATTTTATAGATTTCCTTCTCAGTTGATCATTGGTGGCCGTATGTTACTCCCGTAGTTCCTTTGTGCCCTTGGACTTGTTTTGCTTCCTTTCCTGTGCTGCAGTCTGCCAGACATGTCGCCTGCTGTTGATAGTCCTTGTATCCTTGCTGCAAACACTAAATTTTCTTTCATTTTTTTTCTTCCTACCTTCAGTTTTTTTTTCTTCTTTTGGACAGGGACAAATTAGACTTTCTACTGACACCTGTGGAGACGTAACCATGCCTTGTACAGTCTCCTCAGATGTTTCCTCATAGTATTCTTAGAATTAATATTACGGAGCTGAGAAAGTACCTTACTCTCCTCCATATACACAAATGACCAACTCGTATTTCTATGTTGTCTTAAATGGGATTTCCCTGAATGTCCGACTCGTACAGGGTAAACATCAGATTGTTTTGATGGTTAACAGTGCTCTGTTTGGGTGGAGTCACCGCCATATTAACTTGGGAGTGGAAAAGATATAACTTGCTTATAACTTAGCTCTCCATGTTCTCCCAATCTATCTTGCCACGGTTGAAGTCGTCCAGGATTAGTGATTGGCATACAGGCGACGGAAGGAGACCTATTGTACAGTGTAATTTTTGCCACCTTTGTCACTCTTGTGTGACTCCGTCGAGGAAGATTTAATTGTCTCACAATCGGGGATCCCGGGTTCTTTTTCCCGGCAAGACACAAATGGGCACGTTTTCTTTCACCTTATGCCTCTCTTTACTTAGCAGTAAATAGGTACCCTGGAGTTGAACAACATTTGTGGGTGTTGCATCCTGGGGACGTTCAATACTTAAACCTTGGAGGGAGGGGGGGGGGTGAGGACCTCAATAACAGCCTAGAGAGAGTGAGTGTTCTCACCTAGTTGTGCTTGCGGGGGTTAAGCTCTGTCTTTGGTCCCGCCTCTCAACCGTCACTCAACTGGTGTACAGGCTCCTGAGCCTAATGGGCTCAATCATATCTACACTTGAAACTGTGTATGGAGTCAGCCTCCACCACATCACTGCCTAATGCATTCCCTTTATCAACTACCGACACTAAAATTCTAATATCTCTATGGCTCATTTGGGCACTCAATTTCCACCTGTGTCCCCAAGTGCGTGTGCCCCCTTGTGTTAAATAGCCCGTCTTTATCTACCCTATCAATTGGTGTACAAAAAATAGTAGTAGTAGTAATAGAAACAGTTGATTGACAGTTGAGAGGCGGGCCGAAAGAACAGAGCTCAGCCCCCGCAAGCACAACTAGGTGAATACTCTCTCTCTCTCTCTCTCTCACACACACACACACACACACACACACACACACACACACACACACACACACACACACACACACACACACACACACACACACACACACAAAATCTTCAGCTCCTGGACACTGTCGCCTTATAATCACCACTAAGCTCCAGCAACACCACCACCTGCCGCAGCCGCCCGCCAGGTGTGACAACCTCACCTCACCTTCAGATTCCTGCACTTCCAGCACTGACGCCCCCTCTATCTGGACCCCCCCCCCCCCCACAGGAGTAAGCGGAAAGGCCCTAGTATGGGTGAAGAACTACCTAACAGGAAGGAGCCAGAGGGTAATGGTAAGGGGCGAAAAGTCGGACTGGCGAACAGTAACAAGTGGAGTACCTCAAGGATCGGTGCTGGGACCAATCCTCTTTCTAATTTACGTAAATGATATGTTTACAGGAGTGGAATCATACATGTCAATGTTTGCAGATGACGCAAAATTAATGAGAAGAGTTGTGACAGACGAGGATTGTAGGATCCTCCAAGAGGACTTACACAGGCTGCAGAGATGGTCAGAGAAATGGCTACTGGAGTTTAACACCAGTAAATGTAAAGTTATGGAAATGGGATCAGGTGACAGGAGACCAAAGGGACAGTACACAATGAAGGGGAACAGCCTACCTGTAACGATTCGAGAAAGAGACCTGGGAGTGGATGTGACACCCGATCTAACTCCTGAGGCACATATAAATAGGATAACGACAGCAGCGTACTCTACACTGGCGAAAATTAGAACTTCATTCAGAAACCTAAATGAGGAAGCTTTTAGGGCGCTTTACACTGCCTACGTGAGACCCGTCTTAGAGTATGCCGCGCCATCATGGAGCCCCCACCTGAAGAAACACATAAAGAAACTGGAGAAGGTTCAGAGGTTTGCGACGAGGCTTGTCCCAGAGCTACGAGGGATGGGATATGAAGAGCGGCTGAAGGAACTGAACCTTACGACACTAGAGAAAAGAAGGGAGAGAGGAGATATGATAGGGACATATAAAATACTCAGGGGAATTGACAAAGTGGAAATAGATCAAATGTTCACACGTAATAATAACAGAACGAGGGGACATGGGTGGAAACTGGAAACTCAGATGAGTCACAGAGATGTTAGGAAGTTTTCTTTTAGCGTGAGAGTAGTAGAAAAATGGAATGCACTTGGGGAACAGGTTGTGGAAGCAAATACTATTCATACTTTTAAAACTAGGTATGATAGGGAAATGGGACAGGAGTCATTGCTGTAAACAACCGATAGCTAGAAAGGCGGGATCCAAGAGTCAATGCTCGATCCTGCAAGCACATATAGGTGAGTACACACACACTTCCTGTCCCCCAACAAAATAAATTATATCACTGAACTACGTACGGTATCTTTTGGTTCTGCAACTGTTAGTGTGCCTGTCATGTCATCCTTGACAGCCTGGGATTGTCATCTTGAAACTGTAGTCTTTTCTTATCAAGGCCGCCACTCCCTCCCCCCCCCCCCCCCTCAGTGTCACACGGGACTCGCAGGGGGCGACACTGTCAGTTATGACACCTGACACTGTTGTCTGAGCTCAATTACATTCGCATTTTCGTCGCGTGTCCTTGCCCAACCACTTAAACCGGACCGTTTCGCTTCATGCAGGTCGGCGTTCAATCCCCGACCGTCCAAGTGGTTGGGTACCATTCCTCCCTCCCCTCCCACCTCTCAATAGCTTGGCACTTTCTCCAGATAGTTCCCTTCCCTTCGTGTAATCTCTGCCTAAGCTCATCGTGTGTTTGTGGACAGTATTTGAAGCTCACTTTGTTCTGCTCATTCTCCCTTGTTCACCTTCTCACCTCCGTTCCACTGAAGGAAGTTGCGTGCTTGACCGGGGGGGGGGGGGGGGCAGGGGGGGGAGGGCAGAAATTTTGGATGGCGATTTTATGGTGAGATGGTTGATGGTTGTATGAGGGGGGGGGGGGGGGGAGGTGGCAAGGCGAGGGAAGCAAGTCATCTTAGGGTACAAGTAGAGTATAATACACAAGAATCAAGGAAACTGCAGAAGGCCTATTGGCCCATACGTGGCTGCTCCTATATATATATCCTCCCAAACTTAGTCACGTGTGTGTGTAACCTGCGCTTGAAACCAGCGGTCTGTTATGTTACCCCAGTAATCCCTTCCACAAATAAACAAACCTGTTTACAGTTGTTTGCAACAAGGAGGCTGTTAGGGCTATCGAGATCCCCCCCCCCCCACCTTCACAACTCTTCGCCTTTACCAGGAGACAACCAACAAAAATTGCTCAACTTCCAGGTGTATATTTATACATGTTACTGCTAGGTGGACAGAGGCATCAGGTGAAAGGAAACGTGGCAAACAGTTCCCGTCCTGCTCGTGGAGTGAACCCGGGCCCCCTCGGTTGCGTGTTAAAGACGTAGACTACTGAGCCGGAGGATTGCAAGTAGAGGGGAGTGGAGCGGTTTACCTCTAGTTTAGATACATTGAAGGGGTGGGGGGTGGAAGTGAAGTTAGCAGTCCCCGTGGCGCAGTGGTAAAGCACTCGCCCGGCGCTTCGCGAGCCCTTTGGCCTGGGTTCGTATCCTGGCCGGAAAGAATTTATTGGGCGCCAATCTTTAACCATACGCCTCTGTTCACCCAGCTGTGAATGGGTACCCGGTTGTTAGAACGGTTTGGTGGGTCGTATTCGGTGGGAAAAATAGGATTAAGGACTTATCCGAAACGCTGAGGAGTATGGGGTGCACAATAAACTACCACTGGGCCACGCTGTGTGTGTTAGTAGTGACTGTGTGACACTGTAACAGCTCGTGTATAGTACTGATGGCACGCTGGGGGGGGGGGGGAGTCAATGTGTATTGCGTGTTAGCATAACGCTTATATAAATACACCTATAATGGGTTGAGATATATATATATGCATAAATATGTATAAAATAATATAATGTAAAATATATAATATGTATGTATAATATATAATATGCACTAATGTGTAACGCGTATATTGCATAGTAACAGTTGAACAATAATGTGAACACTGTGATATTGTAAGTTATGGCGCGCGCAGTTAGTGACCCAGCTGTTAGTCGGGCTCGGGTGGCCTCTTTCTGATTCATTACTCCACTTACAACTAATATATGAATGTTCACTGTGTGTGTGTGTGTGTGTGTGTGTGTGTGTGTGTGTGTGTGTGTGTGTGTTCAGCTGCGTGTGTTTGTAGGAATATGCTTTAGTCATGAACTCATCCAGTTTAAATATATATACAGTATATATATATATATAGATTGGTCGGGCACTTGTACACGGTATTCCCCCTTTTTAATGTAGCTGTAACTGGCTAGTGCTGGTTGTGTTTGTAATTCTGTAACAATAAGTCGTTGAATGTCCATTTCAGGAGGCAGTGAACCTTGCCAGTGGTCCACACCGGGCCCAGAGTGGTAGGTGACTGTGTGGGTTTTGTCAGTTGGAGTGGTGGTGGTGTGTGCGTGTGTGCGTCGGTGCGTGTGGCGGCGGTGACGTCACGGTCGCCACACGCCGCCACCTGCTAGCCCTCACCACCCATGCTCGGCTCGGCAACCCACTTGTCAGTTGACTAGTGGCTGTGGTTGAGTGAGGACACGGCTGGACTAGGCACGCAGGCACGCACACACGACCACTCGCTCTTAACTAGCTGTGTGTTCAAGGCTCTACCTCATCTCACCCTTCGCCTCTCTGCCCTTTTACAGAGCGGCAGTCTGGCCCCGGCTCAGGAGCGACTCCGCCTCAAGATGGAAGGGCTTGTCAACGTCAATATGGACGACCAAAGGTTTGCCGTGTTGAGCTACGATCAAGTGCGACAACTGAACGACGTGTTGCACGAGGTGGTACCTATCCATGGTCGTGGCAACTTCCCCACGCTGGAGATCCGGCTTCGCGACCTGGTGTCCATGGTAAGGAGCAAGCTGGAGGCTGACTCGATGACTGTGCGAGACATACGCATCAATGGGGGCGCCGCCTCGCACATCCTGGCCACAGACAGCGACCAGGCCTACAACGACCTCGACCTCATCTTCGCCGTGGACCTGAGCACGCCCAGGAACTACGACAGGGTGAAGAACGCAGTGCTGGAGGTGCTGCTCGACTTCTTGCCTGAAGGGGTAAGCAAGAAGCGCATGTCTTCGTGTTCCATGAAGGAGGGCTACGTCAACAAGATGGTCAAAGTCAATGACACTGATCGCTGGTCCCTCATATCCCTCTCCAACAACGGTGGTAGGAACGTGGAGTTGAAATTCGTTGACAGCATGAAGCGTCAGTTCGAGTTTTCTGTAGATTCCTTCCAGATAGTTCTCGACTCCCTGCTCCTGTTCTACGAGTGCGCCGAGATGCCCATTAGCGAGAGCTTCTACCCAACGGTAGTTGGCGAGAGCGTCTACGGCGACTTCCTGGAGGCGCTATACCACCTGCAGAAGAAGCTGATAGCAACAAAGAACCCAGAGGAGATCCGTGGCGGCGGCCTCCTGAAGTACTGCAACCTGCTGGTGAAGGACTACGAGCCCGCCCGCCCGGAGGAGATAAAGACCCTGGAGCGGTACATGTGTTCCCGCTTCTTCATAGACTTCCCAGACGTCAGCCAGCAGCAATCGAAGCTGGAGGCGTATTTGTGGAATCACTTCGTGGGTCCCGACGAGGCGCTGCGCTATGAGTACCTGATGGTGCTACACAGGGTAGTTGACGAATCCACAGTCTGTCTAATGGGTCACGAGAGACGCCAGACACTTAATCTCATTGATGAGCTTGCCTGTCAAGTGTTCTATAACGAGCAGCAACGGCTCTACGTTAAGCAACAGCACTGTAGTGGCAGCAGTAGCAGCAGCAGTTCTAGCAGCAGTAGCAGTTTCGATGTTCACATAGCTCCCCCTCCACCCGTCATCTACAGCAATGGTTACTATTACGCCCCTATTGTGCCCGCGCCTGCGCCGCCCCAGTCCTACACATGCACGTGTGGGTGGCTGCAGTGTGCCTAATGCACTCGCGTGCCCGGGCCCGACGGGTGCCAGCCCGACCAGGCCCGTTAGTGCCAAGAGTAAACACTGGTGACGCTGTGGTTGGTGGGGCGAGAGGTCGCTCCACCAGGACACTAGACTGATCCACAGTGCTTATCCTCACCACCTACCAGTGAGATGGGTGCCTGCCAGGCCAGTCACCAGCTGTGGTGGTGGTGGCGGCGGCAGCAGCAGCAGCAGGCACACCACCTGCAGGAGGTCCCTGCCCTGGTGAAGCTGCTGCTGCCGCTCTCGTGGTAACCTCAGCGTCACCGCCCCTATGTGATATGTACATGAATATGTGTGTAGTGCAGTACGAGTCCCCAGGCCATAGCCACACGTGTCCGTTTACGTTAGCCAAAGGAGTATTATTATTTCATTATATTGGTCGATTCTGGACAGACGTGTTACCAGAGGACCCACCACGCCCAAACGCAATTCCTCGCCAGGTGCCCCACACACACGGTGAGCCAACCACAGGTCTGATTGTTAGAGATGAAACACTGGTTATAGACTAAATTGGTAGATTGTTGTTTTTGAGATCTTTCCATGGCAGTACAGTGTTCCTGCCTTTGAACAACCCGAGAACATGGTGGGGGGGAAAAGTGGAGGGACAGGCTGAGCAGTTCGGTCGTGTCTGTAAAGTGGTGATTGTTGTCGGTGCCTCTACTTCCCTCCCCTACACGGGTAGGAGGGTGGGTGGCCCTGGCCCGCCCCTTGAATAAAATCCAAAAAGATGTGAATGGACGATGATTCCCAGTCATGCTTGCTGCTCCTGCCGCCGCCAGCCTTTGTACGAGGCTGTCAGTCCTTAGCTGGGCCAAGAGCTGGTCGGGAGGGCCCCCAGCACCCCAAGAGAGCCTTGAGGTGGTGTCCTGCAGCGTCGTCTTCAGGATCACTAGCAACCTCTTCTGACCTGCGCCCCACCCCCCCGTAGCTTCATCCCTGACGACCCATCCGCTCGCGGCACTCCCTCCTTAACTGGAGGCCATGTGCCATGACGGGGTCAAATGGGGTCACTCTGGGGTCACAGCCAGGAGGACCAACGCAACTCGTCCCACACGGTGAGGTGAGTAGAGTACATATTTGTTTATTTTTCCTCCCAACTGTATTCAGGTCACAACGGTGTTCAGTCTTGTTTACACACTATACAGCGACCACAATGGAGCTGCTCATTGCATGATACATGACCGTAACACAAGCCAATAAGGTCAGCGTACTGCGGCTGGTCTTACCCCCATACAGTGGGTGAGGTGTGAGCAGCAGCAGCCTTGGAGGTGTTAAAGGCGGTATTGTCATGCCAGGCACGTCGTGTGCCCATGGAGGTCCCTGGCTGGAGGGAGGTGGTATCGCAGATATCAAGGTGGTATCGCTGGTGTCGGTATCGACCGCTGTGCTTGCTGGCTACGGGCGGTGATGGGAGACGTGACAGTTGCGTTGGGACTGCTTGCTGTTGCTTGTTGCGTTTATTGCTTGTTGATTGTCATTTACTTGTTTTACTTGTTCGTCTGCTCTTATTCTTCGTGTTCTGTCGCCTGCCTTGTTACCCTTACAGTCTACTCTCCATCTTACTCACCCCCTCCCCTCCCCCTTTTCCTATTCGCTTAAAACAGTCCTCCCTTCTCCCCCTCCCTCGCCCTCCCTCCCCTCCCTACTCTCCACCCTCCCTCTCCTCTTACTTCCCCCACCCGACACCCTTCTCCCCGCCCTCCCTCCCTCCCCTCTCTACTCTCCCTCCCTACACTCCTCCCCATCCCTCCCTCCCTCCCCATCCCTCTCTCCCCATCCCTCTCTCCCGTCCTCCGCGTTCTATCGTTTCCCTCGACATTCGGCCATTCGACCCCCCCCCCCCCCTCCCCCATCATCTTACGCTCTGTACAGTTCACCGACATCCTCGACACCCTTTAATTCTTTACAGGTGTTGTAGGCGTACCCCTTCATGTACCCCTTTCCCTTTGCCATTTTCTGCGGACATGTTGTTGCTGTACCATATGCTGATAGTGAAGGTGTCCGTGCACGTGGGTCCTCCGTGTATACACACTAATACGCCGTTTACACAGCGATGGTTCCAGGGTAACACACAGCAATGGACGACGTTATACGGGAAGTTGTGAGATGGGCGAATTTTGAATTTAAGGGAAGAGGTGTGTGTGTGTGTGTGCTCACCTATTTGTACTCGGCTATTTGTGCTTGACGGGGTTGAGCTCTGGCTCTTTGGTCCCGCCTCAACCGTCAATCAACTGGAGTACAGGTTCCTGAGCCTACTGGGCTCTATCATATCTACACTTGAAACTGTGTATGGAGTCAGCCTCCACCACATCACTTCCTAATGCATTCCATTTGTCAACCAATTCTGACACTAAAAAAGTTTTTTCTTGTATCTCTGGCTCATTTGGGTACTCGGTTTCCACCTGTGTCCCCTTGTGCGTGTGCCCCTTGTGTTAATTAGCCTGTCTTTATCTACACTGAGAATCTTGTACGTGGTGATCATGTCCCCCCCTCCTAACTTCTGTCTTCCAGCGACGTAAGGTTTAATTCCCATAGTGTCTCCTCGTAGCTCATACCCGTCAGCCCGGGTACTAGTCTGGTGGCAAACCTTTGAACCTTTTCCAGTTTAGTCTTGTGCTTGACTAGATATGGACTCCATGCTGGGGCTGCATACTCCAGGATTGGTCTGACATATGTGGTATACAAAGTTCTGAATGACTCGTTACACAAGTTTCTAAATGCCGTTAAGTATTTCATCTCCAAAATGATACCTTGTATCTGACTTCCTGCTCCTTACGCCTAACGTAATTACATTACATTTGCTTGGGTTAAACTCTAACTACCATTTGTTCGACCATTCCTGCAGCTTGTCCAGGTCTTCTTGAAGCCTCGGGCAGGTGGTCCTCTGTCTTAGTCCTTCTCACAATTTTGGCGTCTGCATGAGAGGAATGAGTCTATACCCTCCGGGAGATCATTTACGTATATCAGAAACAGGATAGGTCCGAGTACAGAGCCCTGTGGGACTTCACTGGTGACTTCACGCCAGTCTGAGGTCTCACCCTTCATGGTAACTCTGCTTCCTATTGCTTAGGTATTCCCTTATCCACTGGAGCATCTTACCAGTTACTCTTGCCTGTCTCTCCAGCTTATGTACCAGTCTCTTATGGAGTACCGTGTCAAAGGCTTTCAGACAGTCCAAAAAAAATGCAGTCCGCCCAGGCTTCTTTTCCTTGCTTAATCTTTGTCACCTGGTCGTAGAATTCTATTAAGCCTGTAAGGCAAGATTTACCCTCCCTGAAGCCACGTTGGCGATTTGACACGAAGTCCCTTCTCTCCAGATGTGTTACTAGATTTTTTCTCGCGATCTTCTCCATCACCTTGCATGGTATACAAGTTAAGGACATTGGCCTGTAGTTCAGTGCCTCTTGTCTGTCACCCTTTTTGTATATTGGGACCACGTACGTACGTACATACGTACGTACGTACGTGTGTGTGTGTGTACACGTACGGGAAGTGATAGTGGGAGCCCACTGCTGTCATTCTGTTGCTGATAGACGGTTCTCGGGACAATGAATGCTCTGTACTAAGGGGCTGCATCATCTCCCCCCCCCCCCCCGTTGTACCAAGTGTTTTGACTTAGCTGCATCACAAACACTCCCGCTTATACTGATTGGCGGTTTGGGGCTGTTACTGCTCTTCATAGGTATATAATGTTTACGAATTTATTATCAATTTAACATAAGGATTAACTCTTATGATGGGGGGAGGTTACTTACCCGAAGCGTGCTGCTGTCTAGGATATAAGTTTATTTCTCGTGGTTCCAGAAACCAGTGGCCCTCTTCATTCTGCCTTCCATTATCTCGCACACTATCAACTTTGTATTTTTCGGTATCTTGCACGTTGTGATCATAACACCTAGTTCTTTGTTCTAGTGTGGTTAAGTAGAGTGCTGTCCTTGTAACGCCCAACTCAAAATCGTTTCTAATACTAATCTCGTATCGTATCTATTTTCTTGAGCATCACACGTCTAGAATGCCATGCTGGTGCTGCACATTCAAGGACTGGTCTGACATGGGTTGTGTAATGTCTGACATGTTTCCTTCAATTTATAAATGTCTTACGTAATACACCTTGAGGATTAATGTTTGCCTTGTCTTCTCATACATGTCCTTCTCTTTTTCTGATGTAAAATGGCCTTCCTCTGTGATCTACCGTACTGGCCTGTCCCCTCCTCTGTTAACTTCCAGTACTTTACACATGATGGAACTGAACACCAGTAACCATTTCTTTGAGGAAGGTGATAGCAAGAGTTGGGCCTCGGTGATGTTATCATCACTCGTTAGTTTGCTCTTCTATTGTTTTGCGTCGTATGCAAGTATTAACGTGTGAAATGTGCCTCTTTAGGAAGATTCATGTAGGCCTATGTACGAACTGGAGGGAGAAGGAAAGGGGGGGGGATGCATTTCTTAAGTGCAACTCATTTAAAGTACACTTTGACCATTCGAATTGAGGGATGCTGTTTTCACAGTTTTGTCATCAGCCGGGAGCCATATGGAGTTAGTATCTACTGCATGTAATAGATTTGGGCCTTTTGTTTTGAAGACTGATTGCATACAGAACAGCAACCAGCCACTGAAAACATACGGAACCACTGCCAAACCCTTTATTTAACTAGTTGGTAATAGTCACCTTCTACTCGCATGGAGGCTTGGCTCGGCTCTAGACGAGAGCTCAGTCTCGGGTACTCGGGGGCGGTACTGGGGGAAGGGCAAACGGGGAAGGGGGGGCGTTCTGGTGGAAAAGGGGGGGCGGGTGCTGGAGAACGGGGGTAGGGTAGACCGGTGTTGGGTTATACTCTGGGTTCTTCAGTTCTTTAGTTCTGGTTTCTTTGATGCTTCGACCCTTCCCTTCCCTCCTGTGTTAGACCAGTGGAGGGGAGCCGGGCGGGAAGGGTTTTAACTGGTTAAGCTTCATTCTTTAATGTCACTTTTAAGGTTGTAGTTGTTGTGGGTCTGAATTAGGCTTTGGCCAGAATGACGGGGTATTGATTTTTCTATTTTGTCCATGAATCTTATTTTAATTTTTCAAGTTTTCTGCAACATTAAACTTACACGTAGGCGGTCAATTTTCATGAAGGTCGGTGGGCTGTCAAGCGAGACGCAAGACTTGTGCGTAAGAGGTAGTGAGGTAAAGCCAGTCAAGTCCATAATTTATCCTTGTTTTCTGGGTAACAAATCAACCTATGGTAAAGTGTGTTGACCTGGGACGAGGTAGTCTATTGAAGTCTGAGATCCCTAGCACTTGGACCATTGCCAGTATTTCAACACTGCTGAGTTTGGACTTTTTCCAGTGCCTTGTACCACAGGGTGTTGGGTCTGCAACAAGAGAATGGCAGAACCACCTATCCTGAACTATTTGACTACCATACAGTATGTTGACCAGACCACACTAGAAATTGAAGGGACGACGACGTTTCGGTCCGTCCTGAACCATTCTCAAGTCGATTGTGACTTGAGAATGATCCAGGACGGACCGAAACGTCGTCGTCCCTTCAATTTCTAGTGTGTGGTCTGGTCAACATACTTCAGCCACGTTATTGTGACTCATCGCCTACCATGCAGTATGTTGTTTTTTTCCTTTGGTCAGCGGCAGCTGTTTACCACGCAGGCCTATCAAACCCAATCGCTTCTCTTACACGCAGTAATTTATGGTGCTTATGGACTTTATTATGCTCCACAGTTCATTATGTTCTAAATATCCATCGCTAATAACTTAACAGTATTCAATGAATGCTTTGGAGAAAATTGCTCTGGATAAGATACTTGATTTATTTAACAAACCACTTCCTAAGTCCGGTCGGATGTTGTCCTCGGTGAACATCCGTCACTTCTTAGTTTCATTTTGCGAGCCCACTGTTGTATTTCTTTAATTCGCTACAGACCTGGGTGACGGTTCCAGTTCTCCGTGCCTTCTGTGTGGCCTCAGGTGTCACTGGCATGTAATCAAGCCAAGGCTTGGCAGATGGCTGGTACCTAGCCCACTGTTGGTGAGGAATGTGCGGGTTAGAAATACAGGGAGAGATTGGCGATGTCAGTTGGCCAGGATGCTGGTTACACTGGAGCAAGGCCAGTCCATTCAGTTAAATCTGTGAGCTCGCTGATGAACTTGTTCTGTTTCTTTCCTCATCTTCATCTCAATCATGACATCTCAAGATAATCATCTCAAGATGATTATCATGAAGGGGCGGGAAACCTCAAGATAGATCTTCCCTTCCCACTTGTTTCTCCTGTTCCTAATCCTACATTTACGTATTTCTTGCTAAAGTCCACCTTTAGGCTGTGGCTCGGATATCAGCATGAAGCCTATGTGATGCTGGTAAGAAGTGAAGGCTGCTGGCAAAGTTCATTAATTTTTGTCAGCAGTATTCTGTGATAAATACGGGTTAAACAAATAAAGATCAATAACGAACTTGCATTAGTCTAACAATTAAAATAGGCTTTGACCTGTTACGTGGTAAGGAACGAAGACGTGGGAATTGCTGGGCTTAAGGGCAGAGAGCTGGCAAGGCAGGCTTCCTAGGACCATTCAGTACTATCTTGAGATTATCTTGAGATGATTTCGGGGCTTTAGTGTCCCCGCGGCCCGGTCCTCGACCAGGCCTCCACCCCCAGGAGTCAGCCCGTGACAGCTGACTAACACCCAGGGCTAGGTAACAGGGGCATAGGGTGAAAGAAACTCTGCCCATTGTTTCTCGCCGGCGCCCGGAATCGAACCCGGGACCACAGGATCACAGGATCACAAGTCCAGCGTGCTGCCTGCTCGGCCGACCAGCTCTAGGTCTACTAGGTCAATCGGCTGAATAATTTAGTGCCCAGGTAATTATTATATTAAAGTTTTAGGCCATCTTGGAAGTCATGGATGCAGGTGGAGTGAGGACTGGCCGGATGTGGGGTGATAAGAAATGTCGTTGGGAACAATACAGGCGCCGTGGGTTGGTGGTGCAGGCTCTCCCGTGGGTTGGTGGTGCAGGCGCCCCCGTGGGTTGGTGGTGCAGGCGCCCCCGTGGGTTGGTGGTGCAGGCGCCCCCGTGGGTTGGTGGTGCAGGCGCCCCCGTGGGTTGGTGGTGCAGGCGCCCCCGTGGGTTGGTGGTGCAGGCGCCCCCGTGGGTTGGTGGTGCAGGCGCCCCCGTGGGTTGGTGGTGCAGGCGCCCCCGTGGGTTGGTGGTGCAGGCGCCCCCGTGGGTTGGTGGTGCAGGCGCCCCCGTGGGTTGGTGGTGCAGGCGCCCCCGTGGGTTGGTGGTGCAGGCGCCCCCGTGGGTTGGTGGTGCAGGCGCCCCCGTGGGTTGGTAGCAGGGGTTGGTCTCTCTAAGACTGGCGCACTTCCTGTAGTTGTTTCAGATTCAGCTTCTCGGAACATAAGTTAGAAGTAACACAGCTATGGTGAGCCCATAGCATGGACTTACGTCGTGGACTTACCTGGCACAGGAGCAGGGATGTAACTTGGTCCCGTCTTCTGTTTTTAGATTTAGCTACTCAACGAAATGTCCATGTAGCACGGGCTACAGTGAGCCCGTAATATCCCGTCCCCGAAAGCGGGTTTTATTATACCTGGTGGGGTGGGGAGGGGTGGGGTGGGGAGGGGTGGGGAGGACGGGGGAAATATCGGCCATCATTCTCCTGCTCTTGCCCTCCAATACCGGTCGCCGTCACCTTGCACTCGGCAACCAGCCTCCGGTTTAATTAAACACACAGCAGTCATTTGCAGTGACGCTGCCCACCTATCCCCTCCCCCTCGGCCCTCTTGACACTTGAACTGATGCCAGCACGGCTGTGTGTGCCGCGTGGGTCCGAGCCGGTGACACCCCAGTGCCAACTGCACCTGGCCTAGCATAGGGGAGGTTAGCCCACGTGGCTTGGTTGCTGGGGGAGGGAGGGAGGGAGTTAAGGAGGAAGGTTTAGCCCACGTGGCTTGGTTGCTGGGGGAGGGAGGGAGTGAGTTAAGGAGGAAGGTTTAGCCCACGTGGCTTGGTAGGGGTGGGGGGGGGGGGGGGAATAGGTTGTAACCCACGTGGTTTGTAGGTGGTGGGGGTGGGGGGGAGAGGCTACCCCCACGAGTCCCCAAATACGATCAGAAGGTCAGGAGACCCGGTCCTAGACCTACTGCTACAGAATGATGAGGCGCCTCTCTTCCATAGATGAAGTGTAACCCCCCCCCCCCCCCCCCACCCCACCCCACAAAAAAGTGTGGGAAGGTCGGCCCACATGGTTTGGCGCTCGTGAGGGGGAGAGGTTAGTCCACAGCTGAAACAGCAGGCAGGCAAATTAATAATAAAATTATGACCTTGCCAATTAGCCAAGACAGTAAATTTTAGAGGGTTGGGGGAAAGGGGGGGGTATATATTATAGTATTTGCTGCAGGGGTAAAGTTAAAGCATTAGGTTTTCAGTTATAATGTCCCCAGACAGTAGTGTACCGGTTAATTATTTTTGTTAGGCTTTAATATATATAAATTTGTTAGCCGTTAAGATTGGCTAATATATTGTGTGTAATATAAGAAGGTAATATATTGTCCGTAATATAAACTAATAAATAAAGTTTAATTTGGACTTTAGTTCCTCCAACAGTTAATTAGTTCCCGAGTGATAAGAGATTCAAATATTTAAGTGGACGTCTCGCTCAAGGACGAACAAGAAGTTGTACGAACAATCTATTTTCGTGGCTCGTCGTGTTCGGTGAGCCGGGGCTCGTCGTCCCCGTGATGCCCAATGGTTGGCCAGCATAGTGACTACCAACACCACCTCTTGTTAGCCCTGGACGCCTGCTTTGTAGGCAAGGTGTGCAAGTGCGGTTTGAACACTTGATGCAAAAATTGCTGTATTCTTGTATACCAAGTGTCTTGGTTTTAACGAAACGTTAGTTCCACCCCCCACCCCCTCCTCATCCCCTCTTTCCTGTAGGAGACGCCGGGTAGTGTTCATTAGTTGAACGCGTAGTGAACAACTGAAACTGAACATAGTAACGGTTCAGCAAAGATCTCTTCATAAGTGTCCTTGAAGCGGGTTTTATCCTCTTGCGTTGATGAGATGATGGCTCGTAAATATTTGACTTGCTTACGTACTGTGTGTGTGTGTGTGTGTGTGTGTGTGTGTGTGTGTGTGTGTGTGTGTGTGTGTGTGTGTGTGTGTGTGTGTGTGTGTGTGTGTGTGTGTGTGTGTGTGTCGCGCGCACACACGAGTGTTGAGGGCATTTTGCGCGCGCTGCTGGTTTTTTTTTTCCTTTGCCCGTTCACTCGATTTCCCACGCCGTTATAAATGCAACCGTTTTACCTAACCAGGGTTTGAGGTCTGCTTCAGATACCACCCCCCCCCCCTCCCAACTCTTGGAGGTTGCAGTGCTGGTGGTAGACCCTAAAAATACAGAGCAGTCACTAAGTAGGAGCAAGCTTTGCTTAACCTATTAGAACACTTGATGCTCCTATTCCAACTTAATTAGGCATTTATACAAATTGCCTTAACGCTTTCCTTAACCACCTCCCTTCAATTAACCCTTGTTGATCCCCCCCCCCCTTCTTCCTTTCGTAAATCCGTCACGAGAGTAGTGTAAAGGCGCTAAGAGGCGCTTGCTAATATTACCAACCAGCTAATTGTTGCAACTTTCCTGTTTCCTGCACTGTTACCATCACCAAGGCTACATTTATCTTTTGTTGGAATAAACTAGGCTAACCACCCCCCCCCCCCCCCCCACCCTCTCTTCCCAGCCTCTGTTGGCTGGGCTGCTCACCCCCGTCCCTGCCGGCCTCTGTTGGCTGGGCTGCTCACCCCCGTCCCTGCCGGCCTCTATTGGCTGGGCTGCTCACCCCCGTCCCTGCCGGCCTCTGTTGGCTGGGCTGCTCACCCCCGTCCCTGCCGGCCTCTGTTGGCTGGGCTGCTCACCCCCGTCCCTGCCGGCCTCTGTTGGCTGGGCTGTGTTGAAACCAGCCCTAATACTGTCCGCCCTTAACCATTGCTAGTGGCAGCATAAGCTGGTGTTGCAGTGCTGCCACCTTCCACCGTCTCTATTGTTACATCTAGGCTGGCGCCCGGTGCTATCGCGAACGATGCCCTCCACCTTCCGTCCTGTGATTGTGTGGCACATGTCGACTGTGCCACCCCCGGCTCCCTTAACCTCATAAGAGCATCAGCTTGCGCTGGCAACGTCTGTAACGGACAGTTTGGTAGAGTTGCCATGTTAAGTAGTACTCTTGTATACATTGGCCTCGTGAAGGTGATGTAGCTTGTGTGATGTCTTGGAGGGCTGGGAGCGAATTAACGATCTTCATAAGTTGGTGGTTGTGCGCGCGGTAGAAATAACTTGACAGCGGTCCCTTCTGTTGAGGCTGACGTGATCTGGCTTCTCCTTTGATGCATCAGCACCCAGTTTGTGTATGTACTCGCATAGTTGTCCTTGCGGGGGTTGAGCTTCGGCTCTTTGGTCCCGCCTCTCAACTGTCAATGAACTGGTGTACAGGGTCCTTAGCCTATTGGCCTGTATATTATCTGCATTTGAAGCTGTATTGTGTGTGTAGTGAGGTTGGAACATAATATTTTCTACTTTGTACCCTAACGGATCGACTGGTATTCATTGCGCAAAATTGTTGGAAAGTGGAAGTTTGGGGACGAGCGAGATCTTGACGAGTTGCGATCGGCGACTTTACTTTCTCGAGCATAGGCAGCTGTCAGTTCTCAGTAGTAGTTTGATTGGTAGTAAGTTGTTTTGTGTGTACTAGATGTGGGTCCCGCGCTCGTGGGGGCTTCTCTCCCAGGTTGGCAGTGTTTTGTATGGCTGCCGTGTTCTGGAGCACCTCGGGCCGTGTGCATGTTTACCAGTGATCGTGTGACATGTTTCATCTGGTGTACCTCGCCCTTTGGTTACCTTTCATTGATTCGTAGGATAAATATTCCCAGTGGCGCAGTCTCTGACCGGGCCTCCAGCTTGTCTGGCCAACCAGGCTGCGTGCTGCCTTGCGTATAAATCACAGCCTGGCCGATCGGATATCCTTTGATGGCGTTTCAAACGTTCTTTTTGAACACATTGAGAGGGTCGCCCAGTTATTTATGTCCCTTATGTGTTCAAGTTTTGAAGTATTGAGCCTTTGAATAAAAGTGTTGTAGGCCCTTCTGTTTATTGTCCTTTCTGCCGTTCTGCGCGAGGGAGGGGGTTGTGGGGTTCAGGAAATTATAATACAAGGGAGGATAGGGGGAGAGTAGTGGATGGTGTGATGGCTCGCTACTAGGAGTCTGGTACTGGAGCACTGACTGGGACACCTCCCGCCTTGTTTATCTTGCTAACCCCCTCTCGCCCTCGGTCTCTGCCTCTCTCTCTCTCTCTTTCTGGGTCTCTTTACCTCCCTTTATCCCCCCCCACCCCCTCAGTCTCCATCTCAGTATAATGAATATTTTCAAATTGCCTCTTAAAGTCCCGTCCCTTTTTGTTATGATCTTTGGGTACACTGCTGCCCAACACTCTGCGAAGATTTCAATAATTTGTCAAGAACTAATGTGATGATAAACCCCATCCCCGCAGGATAGCAAGTTGATATAGATTTCATGGGATCGGTAGCCTACACTGGCAAGCTTTGGTGCAGTATGGGGCACACTGGACTTGTGATCCTGTGGTCCCCGGTTCGATCCCGGGCGCCGGCCAGAAACAATGGGCAGTTTCTTTCACCCTATGCCCCTGTTACCTAGCAGTAAAATAGGTACCTAGGTGTTAGTCAGCTGTCACGGGCTGCTTCTTGGGGGGGTGGAGGCCTGGTCGAAGACCGGGCCGCGGGGACACTAAAGCCCCGAAATCATCACAAGATAACGTAAAGATGTACATATACAACCGATTATTTAAATAAACTCTAAACTTGTACTAGTGCTTTCAGACGTTTGAGTCTTGTGGTTTCTTACACCTGAAATTATAGCCCAAGTTCTTCATTTTGAAATAAAATATTAGTTACAGGGTGAGGTTCGGTTATTAATATTGTTGGCTTGGATAATTGGTTTCTATATTCTATCCTGACATGTTGCAGTTAGTAACTAGACGAAGACTTGTTGTCTTGGAACACGTGTGTGTGTGTGTGTGTGTGTGTGTGTGTGTGTGTGTGTGTACGTACACATACTCGCCCAGTTGTGCTTGCGGGGGTTGAGCTGTGGGTTTTTGGTCCCGCCTCTCGACTGTCAATCAACTTAGTGTCAGTGTTCCTGGGTGGAGAACCTCCTGACCATTGCTCTGTACCTAACGGTAAGGCCACTGACGTCTCTGGTGTCTAGGATCTGCTGGAATGTCAAATCGGTGAAGACAGGTTCAACATCGGTACTTATGCGGTCCTTTACCCGTTTCCTCTCTTCTCTCCTGCACCCCTCTTCTCTCTCCTGCACCCCTCTTCTCTCTCCTGCACCCCTCTTCTCTCTCCTGCACCCCTCTTCTCTCTCCTGCACCCCTCTTCTCTCTCCTGCACCCCTCTTCTCTCTCCTGCACCCCTCTTCTCTCTCCTGCACCCCTCTTCTCTCTCCTGCACCCCTCTTCTCTCTCCTGCACCCCTCTTCTCTCTCCCGCACCCCTCTTCTCTCTCCCGCACCCCTCTTCTCTCTCCCGCACCCCTCTTCTCTCTCCTTTTGCTTCTGCCATTTGAAATACCATTTTGTTGTGGTAAAGGTTGATCAACCAGAATTTTCCCTGCCAGTAAGAGTAACAGCACTTGGAAGAGTTGATTAGATACCTTGTTGTATCTCTTTAAGACTCCTGCAGTAATGACAATGGTCGGTAGCATTCTTCGGCCACTTGGGTCTTGTCTCGCAGATAAACTTTGATATATATAGTTGTTTTTGCGTTGCTTTGGTTCCGGTGATCATCGTCCAAGCGGCCCGGTCTCCGACTAAGCCTTCTGATTGGTAATCTGGTCAGCCAGACTGTTGAACGCGGATGCTAGCAGTTTGACTTTTATAAATCAGTCTGGTTGATCAGGTATCCTTTGGAGGTGTGTATAGTTCTTGTTTAACACGAGAGAGGTCGGTCAGTTGTCTCTTGGTGTTTTAGTGTGTGGTTAAAGGTTTGGGCTTTTGTGTCGATTGATCTCTGCGACAGTGTTGAGAGACCGCCCATGCCACTTTTCCCAACAGAGACGAGGGAGGAAGCTCACGTGGCCATTCCCTCATGGAAAAAAAAGTACACCACCTACTTAACCCGGATTGAATTCCATGCTAAAAGGCAATAATTGGAAGGTGGCGAGTTTGACGTGTGCAAGAACAGTATCTTGGTTGTGTAGTGTTGATTTAGTCCTGATGATAAATTGTTGAGACGCGCGTGCGCAGACATCATACGCCAGGCATGTCAACAAAGGTGATGGGTGGTCGCTGAAGAGGAGATACGACTGAGATGGGAGACTTGATGACAGTCGTAGGTCATGACTCATGGCTGTGAACTTTAACGGTGGACAGTGATGGCTCGCGGCCTGCTGGTGGCACTGGTGCCAACGTCTGGAACACGCATTGCACTCTGCAACAACGGACTGCTTACACGATCACCTTGCTCGCACATGGGGATCGAGTGTGTGATAGTCTTGCAAGATTTGAGCAAGATTGCAATATTTGAGCAAGACTGCCTTTTATGGTATTGTGGCAGAAATGTACGGACAGATTCAGACTTAAGTGACTTTATTCACTTTTAGTTCTACTAGTGCAATGTCTCAATAGTACATTAACTTGCTGCATGGGGCCACTGTATATCAAGCTATTAAGCCTTGGTGTTGATCTGCGGGACAAAAGATTACCAGTGTTCTCAGCACAGGTTGAAAATTTACATCGGCTAAACCTGTTCGTATTGATCATTTTTGTTTTAAGACTCCCTCTCTTCATAATGAAATGGTCAGTCTGGTGTATGGCAGGAATGGAGTGTTCATACACTAGTAGTGTGAACACGAGCCATCGCACTTGGTAGATTTTAACGTAAGTCCTTCTTGCTTCACGGATTATCGTGAAATTGTCCACAGTCTGAAACTGCTGTAGAGCTTAAATATATTGATTTGCATATGCTTTGGAGTGATGGCTGCTGGAGAATCCTTCACAAGAGGGTCGGAGGGTAGAAATAGCCTTGGCTACTCTTTTGTCCTTTTGAGATGTTCAAAAAAGTTTATTGAGAATAAGATACAAGAGGGTCAGTGTGTAGTACCTCCAGTTTGACTCTTGATGGAGAGTCAGAGATGGTGTATCTAACACAATGTCTATAAATATTTGCTTATGTGGAAAGGATTCCCGGTGCCGGATATATTGGTCTATTGCCAGCAGTTACCGCCCCTCCCCTCCCCCCCTACACTCCCTTCCCTGCCTACCGACCTACGTCGTGCCCCAACCCCATCTCTTCCCTTCTATTACTACCGTGTCATCTTTCATCCTCCCTCTCTCCATAATTATGAAGGAATCCCAACAAGTAGTGTTAGAAGTGTCTAGCCTAAGCTCATTTAAAGTGGTTTCAGACATCAGCTTTATCACCGTAGCGAATTGATTAATAATGTTTCATTCACTTAGGCCATCACAGCCTCGAACGACAGACCACCCAAGCAGCAGCCCGGTCCTACAAAACGAGGCCATTTTGTTGTTGATAGTTATTTAATAATCCACATTGATGTTGGTGAGAAGCTTGAGTAATCTGCGGGCCAGAGGTGTTAATTGGTCTGCACACTTCATCTCCGGAGTGTTAAAATGTTCCATCAACAAATTAGGCGAAGAATGAGTGATGCCCTTGAGGCTTAACCGTACCTTGAGTGAGCCATCTTGTGGCCGGGGGGGGGGGGGGGGGGTTCTTGGTCATGAACAGTACGGTAAGGGAGCGCCAGGTCTCGGGTGTTGAAGGTTGGGCCGAAATGTCAAGTCCAGCCAAGTCCTCGACTCCTGCTGTCTCATTTTGTGTATTGAGTTACATCCATGAGTTTTGTCATAATTTAATCACCAAGACCAGGTTGACCAGTCCAGCAACCAGGACTGGTCGACGACCGGGCCCCGGGGACGCTAAGCCCCGAAAACGCCTCAAGGTAAGGTAGACCAGATCTGACTTGGGAGAATTCGTGTTAGTATTATGGGATAAATTAGAGCGAAGTGTTGCTTCACTCCAATATTCATGTTGGTATTGGAGTGATAGTAGTAGTTAGTAGTCTCACTCTCCTTCATATGGTCGGACTTGATTCAGGGAGTAATTACTAGAGAATTGTAACCTGTATTTTACTCTTAATATACCTTAACCTATTGATTTACTTCATAACTCAAAACTAAACTTTTTAAACCATAACTCTCGGGTTGTATTACATAGCAAGTGTCGTTGGATTTAAAAAAAAATGTCAGAGGTCTATCAACTCTTATCACCATCAGAGGCCCGAGACTGTTCAACACGCTTCCACTACACACAAGGAGCACACCGACCCCTCAGTGTTAAAGAGAGATGGATAAGCACCTCCAAAGGATACTTGATCAACCAGGCTGTGACTCGTACGTTAGGCTGCGAGCAGCTGCGTCCAACAGCCTGGTTGACCAGTTCAGCAACGAGGCGGCCTGGTCGAGGAACGGGCCGCGGGGACGCTAAGCCCCGAAACCATCTCAAGGTAACCTCAAAGCAAGGCGCCTGACACCAGGCTGGGCTGGGAGTATAACAACTCCCAGGTAATTTCAGATGTCCCCAACAGCCCCGCTCCTGTGCTAGGTAAGTTACGGGCTCACCATAGCCCGTGCTACTTGGAACTTGTTCAGAGTAGCTGAATCTATAATAACATTATTTCAGATATTGAAAGGCAGTTTGTGGTGTAGTGCGTGTGTGATAACGGCTGGAGTGGCTGAGCAGTTAAGCATGCACGCGCGCGCGCTCTTTTTCTCTTTTCTTTATTTTATCTTTTCTCTTTCTCTTTTCTTTCTCTCCTCTTTTTTTTCTCTTACACACACACACATTCACTGGGCTCGAAGACGAAAACCTAAATGTCGTATAGGCTCAGCCGTTTAAATTTGTCATTCACTAATTAATGGTTTTATTGGTTTAAATTTATGATGATGAAGGGTAGTGATCTCTGTAGCAAACGTCACAGTATTTGGTTATAAAATCTGCTGTCTGTGACCGAGTGGGATTTTAGGGTTTTAGACTGATGAAACGCGTCATTTAATGTCATGAAAATGACGAATGTCACCACTGATCCCAGGCACATCTTGCTGTGACAATGTACCATATGACAGTTGGCATCGTCTCTCCAATAAGTGAAGGTTAGTGCAGTCATCAAGGAAGGTTCAGGGATCGCGGTATCGTTAATAAAGTTATAACAGCCTACCCAGGGTGAATTACACTGCCGTAGTCGACCCGGCCAAAGGCTCCTGCGGCAGCTGTTGCGACAACTCTCTCATCTTGGGCAAATTAATTCTAGATTTTTACTGGTGACAACGGTGATGAACAAGGCCTGTAGGTCGGTAGTTATTAGTAAGGTAATTCTCCTTTTGACCGTCTGCATGAGTTACCATCCCGCTCCTGTGTCGGGTAACTCCACTACGGGCTCACTATAGTCCGTGCTACTTGCCACTTTTGTTGAATCTAGCTGAATCTAGCGAGTAGCTGAATCTATCCATAATAATCATTATTGGCTGTCTGTTCCTCCTATTTCTAGCTTGAGCCCCACCTGCCTTGCCCCCTGCCTTGTCAAGGGTCCTGCCTAGCTTGGGGGCAAGGCAGGACCCTTGACACCTTCCCACGTTCACACAAATGTAGATATGATAAGAGCCCAATAGGCTCAGGAATCTGTACACCCGTTGACTGGCAGTCCAGAGGCGGCACCAGAGAGCCGAAGTTCAACCCCCGCACGCTCAACTAAGCAAGTACACAGTATCGAAATACTTGTAAATTAATGGGTATTTCAGATCACCCCCCCCCCCCCTCCCCTATCTCTGTTTCTCCAAGCCTTCTCATTAGCCTACTGCAACATTCCTCACTAGTGACGAACACAGGCGCCCTAGACCCGCCCCCCCTCCCCCCCCCGCTCGCCGCTATCCTCTTAATAATTTACACTTGCAACACCACTGTCGTTGCCCCCCCCCTCACACTCCCACCCCATGGTCTGAATTTGCTCCCCCCCCCCCATCCTTTTCTAGCCTTGAATTCCACGTTGCCCGCTTGAATTTTACCTCTCGCCTGAATTCCAGACGACGCGTCAGCCCTTGAAATCCCATTGGAACACGTGTGGGGAAAAAGTTAGTTAATTATGCCACAAACTTTCCCTTTCTCTTTCACATTATTTTATTTATACCTCTGGCCAGGGTTGTCTGCTGTGTCCCTTACTGTGTGTGCGTGCCTCCCCCCATGTACACGGGAGGGCTGTCCTGGGCCGGGGGGGGGGGGGGTGTAGGAAGATTGTACTGGGCTGGGGGGGGGGGTAGGATTGTACTGGGGCTTGAAGCTGTGTCAATCTAGTTGAACCCCCCTCCCCCCCTCTCTCTCCTTTCCTACAAATAAAACAAAATCACACACTTGCCTCCACTTGTCTGGGAGTGACTCGTCTGTGCTTGAGGCAGCGTGCTCCTGGGATAACTTGCCTGCACGATTGTTACACATACAGTTTACTTGTGGCTCCTTCACAGTCATGATCCTATCATAATTAGTTTTTTGTATTCTTCCCGGAGGAGGGGGGGGGGGTTAGACTGGAGGGTGATGCCTAACTCACTCCACACGTCTCAGTCAAAACCTTAATTTCCTGAACTCATCACCACCATTTACATAGTTTGATGAGTAAATGTCATGCTTTTGTAGTGGTATTGTAGCGTGTTTGGGTGGGTGTAAGGTAGTGGTAAGTGACGGTATGTAACTACGTGGGTGTTGGGAGCGGGTGCAAGAGGTAGTTAGTGGATTAGAGGGTGGGCGTTGTGGGGGGTCGTGTAGGTGGGTGTGAGGAAGGGGCGGGCGGATTGCTGATGACTTCACCATCAGTTGGGGGAGGGGGGGGGGGGCCTTGGTGACCCCCTTCTGCACACTCGCTCGGGCGTTCCAATATATCCAAGGTGACGGCCCAGTCAAGTGTATTGGCTGTCTCTCTCGTGCATTATTGGGTTTGTTTCATCTTGGGTTCATCTTCATGGTCTAATATAACATTTTAAGTTTGTACACATGTTGGCACAGTGTAAAGTTTCTGACACATTTAAATTACTGATTCATGTGCAGTCTCCTGAAGCTACTCTTATTGCTCGCTTGATAAAGTTAACAATGAAATACGTTTATTGGGGTTTGTTGAGGAAGTGGCTCACGAGGCTACGATAAAAGTGGTTGGTCGGGCCTCGGTGCTTAAATAGAATGGTAGTTGACCCTAGAAGTGTCATTCTATGAATTTTATTTACAATTTGGCAAGCAAATTGCAAATGTTAAGTTGGGTGGGTGGGTTGGTGTGCTGGTTGTCGTGACACCAAACACGAAGATTCCAATTAATATCGGTAAAGAAATCTGTTCTGAAAGAAATAGTGCGCGCCAGTAGCAGCTTTATAAAATTATTCTTTCTCATTACATAATTCTGTACCCAATTAATTCCATGCCACATTCTCCCTTCAATCCTCCACCCCAAGGTTTAATTTCCTCTGGCTGCTGTTACCATGAACCTTCCTTCCTATATCATGGAACAGGTTAACTTAGACCTCAAGGATGGGGCACGGCTGTGTTAACGACACTAAATCAGTTACTAGTCCTCTCGCCTGTGGCATGGGACCTGGGCACCAATGTTCTCCCTCTGAAAGCCCCTCCCGCACAATTCTGTTAGATAACGATGTATTATCGTAGATGAAGGGTGAATGCTTGTACGAGGTTGAGTGACGGTTGTACATGCATAACCCATTTTGAAATAAATGTATGTTGTGGGTGAGGGGGGGGAGGGAGTAGAATGTGGCTTGTGAAGCCTTCTAATGAGCTAGTTAGTCTTAACGGCTTGGTCATTAGATTATTACATACAACCAAAGCGTCGTTATCTATCCTCCAGGTATGGACCATGAGCCACACGGGGGCCTATGGCCCCGTAGGTTGACCTATGGCCCCGTAGGTTGACCTATTTAAGGAATCGAGCAGATAGTGTTATGATGTGTGTTTGGAGGTGAAGAGCTCGCCAGGGGTACCAACAGTGGTGGTGTCAGGTTCAGGGTGTTGTAGGGTCACGCCACGACCCAAACAATATAGTCTGTTGGACCAACTTAATACTGCAAAAGCTTGGCTTCAGGCCGGGCTGAGACCTGAACCCACTCCGTTACTAGAGATACTTGTTCTTACTGCGCTAGGGATGATATTTATACTCGAAATTCAACCGTGAAGAGCAATTATTGCACGTGGTGTGAGTAACGGTATTGGTCGACTCTGCTGTAAATATTGACCATCGTCCAACACACATTACCAAACTGAAACAGTCACCCAGCGGCCCCGCACAGTGACATTGCTCTACTTGGCTACACCGCTCCCCACTCCTCCAAATCGGTCGTATTTATCTGTGGGAAAGTAAAAGTTAACTAGATCCAGTCCAGCAACGAGGAGGCCTGGTCGACGACCGGGCCGCGGGGTCGCCGAGCCCCGGAATAACCTCAAGGTAACCTCAAGGTAGATGTCCTCCGCCTCCCTCCCTCCCTCCCTCCCTCCCTCCCTCCCTCCCTCTCTCCTCCTCTGCTTCTCCTCCTGCCCGTCCTCCTCCTCGTCCTTCTCCCAGTCCTCGTCTCCGTCCTCCTCCCTGTCGTCCTCCTCGTCCTCCTCCTCATCCCCTTCCTCATCCCCTTCCTCCTCCCCATCCTCATCCTCCTTCCCTTCCTCCTCCCCTTCCTCCTCCCCTTCCTCCTCCCTCCTCCTCCTCCTTCCGACAAAGACACTTGCGGAATTCGCTTCCTGATGCGACGGTCTTTCCTCGTAACGATTTGTAGAGTACGCCCCTCCCCCCTCCTCCAAGGTCAGTGGCTGCCGGCTCCAGCCACTAGGAGCCACTAGGTCAATAGTCAGTGTACGACTCGTGGCAGGCCTGGACTCTCTCAATGTAATTCTGTAATATTAATATATTGCTCTAGTTATAATCTTTCTACATCGCAACCCTTAACAAGCAAATTTTATACCATTTAAAAATTGTCTGGGAAGAAGTTAGGTATATTTATCACCCGGTTTTTGTTTTCTTGGTCGAAATTACTGTACAGAATTACTTAAGTTTGCTTTCCTTATTGGGAAGTGGAACCCTGAAGTTACCTCGGCACATGCACACCCCAGACACTGTTGTTTTTTTTAAAGGGGATGCCTGCTTGATGGGGTTCTGGGAGTTCCTCCTCTCCCCCCTCTGATGGAGACATTGGTGAAGGGAAGTTTAGAGGTGGGAAATAGTGAGAGGTATGAAAGCAGGCGGGCTGTCCGCCTTGCTGACATTACACACATCGCTGACACGATGTGTGGGTGTTGGCAGCTAAGCTAAGCTGGCTCTCTTGTCAGGGAGCTGTGAGTGTGCGAGAGGTTCTTCACACGTGTTTCACCATATATGGATGTCTATAGATGAACACTGTGTAGCATTCATATATACACACTCCGATGCATTTTTATGATTTGTTGATTTATATATACATATATTTATACATACAATGTTTTGTAAATTATTGAGGGCAGTGATTTCTGGTCAGTTTCATCTGGGAATTATGTACTGTGGGGCGGGGTTTTCATCTAGTAAATCGCGGCTCTTGGGCCACCAGCTGTGGGAGCGGGGCGTCTCATCTTGGGCCACCAGCTGTGGGAGCGGGGCGTCTCATCTTGGGCCACCAGCTGTGGGAGCGGGGCGTCTCATCTTGGGCCACCAGCTGTGGGAGCGGGGCGTCTCATCTTGGGCCACCAGCTGTGGGAGCGGGGCGTCTCATCTTGGGCCACCAGCTGTGGGAGCGGGGCGTCTCATCTTGGGCCACCAGCTGTGGGAGCGGGGCGTCTCATCTTGGGCCACCAGCTGTGGGAGCGGGGCGTCTCATCTTGGGCCACCAGCTGTGGGAGCGGGGCGTCTCATCTTGGGCCACCAGCTGTGGGAGTGGGGCGTCTCATCTTGGGCCACCAGCTGTGGGAGCGGGGCGTCTCATCTTGGGCCACCAGCTGTGGGAGCGGGGTGTCTCATCTTGGGCCACCAGCTGTGGGAGCGGGGCGTCTCATCTTGGGCCACCAGCTGTGGGAGCGGGGCGTCTCATCTTGGGCCACCAGCTGTGGGAGCGGGGCGTCTCATCTTGGGCCACCAGCTGTGGGAGCGGGGCGTCTCATCTTGGGCCACCAGCTGTGGGAGTGGGGCGTCTCATCTTGGGCCACCAGCTGTGGGAGCGGGGCGTCTCATCTTGGGCCACCAGCTGTGGGAGCGGGGTGTCTCATCTTGGGCCACCAGCTGTGGGAGCGGGGCGTCTCATCTTGGGCCACCAGCTGTGGGAGCGGGGTGTCTCATCTTGGGCCACCAGCTGTGGGAGCGGGGCGTCTCATCTTGGGCCACCAGCTGTGGGAGCGGGGCGTCTCATCTTGGGCCACCAGCTGTGGGAGCGGGGCGTCTCATCTTGGGCCACCAGCTGTGGGAGCGGGGCGTCTCATCTTGGGCCACCAGCTGTGGGAGCGGGGTGTCTCATCTTGGGCCACCAGCTGTGGGAGCGGGGCGTCTCATCTTGGGCCACCAGCTGTGGGAGCGGGGTGTCTCATCTTGGGCCACCAGCTGTGGGAGCGGGGCGTCTCATCTTGGGCCACCAGCTGTGGGAGCGGGGCGTCTCATCTTGGGCCACCAGCTGTGGGAGCGGGGCGTCTCATCTTGGGCCACCAGCTGTGGGAGCGGGGCGTCTCATCTTGGGCCACCAGCTGTGGGAGCGGGGCGTCTCATCTTGGGCCACCAGCTGTGGGAGCGGGGCGTCTCATCTTGGGCCACCAGCTGTGGGAGTGGGGCGTCTCATCTTGGGCCACCAGCTGTGGGAGCGGGGCGTCTCATCTTGGGCCACCAGCTGTGGGAGCGGGGTGTCTCATCTTGGGCCACCAGCTGTGGGAGCGGGGCGTCTCATCTTGGGCCACCAGCTGTGGGAGCGGGGCGTCTCATCTTGGGCCACCAGCTGTGGGAGCGGGGCGTCTCATCTTGGGCCACCAGCTGTGGGAGCGGGGCGTCTCATCTTGGGCCACCAGCTGTGGGAGTGGGGCGTCTCATCTTGGGCCACCAGCTGTGGGAGCGGGGCGTCTCATCTTGGGCCACCAGCTGTGGGAGCGGGGTGTCTCATCTTGGGCCACCAGCTGTGGGAGCGGGGCGTCTCATCTTGGGCCACCAGCTGTGGGAGCGGGGTGTCTCATCTTGGGCCACCAGCTGTGGGAGCGGGGCGTCTCATCTTGGGCCACCAGCTGTGGGAGCGGGGCGTCTCATCTTGGGCCACCAGCTGTGGGAGCGGGGCGTCTCATCTTGGGCCACCAGCTGTGGGAGCGGGGTGTCTCATCTTGGGCCACCAGCTGTGGGAGCGGGGCGTCTCATCTTGGGCCACCAGCTGTGGGAGCGGGGCGTGTCATCTTGGGCCACCAGCTGTGGGAGCGGGGCGTCTCATCTTGGGCCACCAGCTGTGGGAGCGGGGCGTCTCATCTTGGGCCACCAGCTGTGGGAGCGGGGCGTCTCATCTTGGGCCACCAGCTGTGGGAGCGGGGCGTCTCATCTTGGGCCACCAGCTGTGGGAGCGGGGCGTCTCATCTTGGGCCACCAGCTGTGGGAGCGGGGCGTCTCATCTTGGGCCACCAGCTGTGGGAGCGGGACGTCTCATCTTGGGCCACCAGCTGTGGGAGCGGGGTGTGTCATCTTGGGCCACCAGCTGTGGGAGCGGGGCGTCTCATCTTGGGCCACCAGCTGTGGGAGCGGGGCGTCTCATCTTGGGCCACCAGCTGTGGGAGCGGGGCGTCTCATCTTGGGCCACCAGCTGTGGGAGCGGGGCGTCTCATCTTGGGCCACCAGCTGTGGGAGCGGGGCGTCTCATCTTTGAGTAATCTTTCAAACATTGGGTCCTCTAACATTTCGATGGTGTTCCACACCCTGATGGCTTGATGCTGCAGTCTGATGTTTAGTGGCTGTATGTTCAGGAGTTCATGGAGCTCCTGGATTGTCTGATCATATGGTGCGGACACGCCCTCATGATCACCAACATCCCCCCCCCCCCTTCTCTCTTTCTCTTTTTCTTTTTCTCTTTTTTTTCTCGCTCTCTTTCTCTCCTTCCTTTGGGGGGGAGGGAGATATCACACCAGACCTGTCCCCTGAAACCCACTTCAAAAGATAACATCAGCAGCGTATGCAAGGCTGGCGACATAAGAACTGCTTTCAGAAACTTGTGTAAGGAATCATTCAGAACCTTGTATACCTCATGAGACCAATACTAGAATATGCGGCTCCAGCGTGGAGTCCACATCTAGTCAAACACAAAAGTTAAAAAAAGATTGAGGTATGCCACTAGCTAGTCTCCAGGCTGAGAGGAATGGGGTATTAGGAAAGATTACTGGAACTGAATTGAACTTCACGACACTGACAAGAGACATGACCATTACCTGCAAAATTCTGAGGAATTTTGATAAAGATCAGGGTAGGTAAAGATACCGTTTAACACGGGTGGTACGCGAACAAGGGGAACACAGGTGGAAACTGAGTACCAAAATGATCCACAGGGACGTTAGAAAGAACTTTTTCCAGTGTCGGAGTTGTTAACAGATGAAATGCATTCGGCAGTGATTTGGTGGAGGCTGACTCCATACAGTTTAAAGTGTTGATATGATAGAGCCCAATAGGCTCGGGAATCTGTACACCAGTTGACAGTTGAGAAGCGGGACCAAAGAGCCAAAGCTCAACCCCCGCAAGCACAATTAGGTGAGTACACAGGGGCGCGGTGGCTGTGTGGATAGCACGCTGGTCACGTAATCCTGTGGCCCGGGTTCGATTCCCGGCGCCGGCGTAAACAAAAATGGGCAGTTTTTCACCCTGATGCCCCTGTTACATAGCAGTAAATAGGTACTTAGGATCTAGAAAAGTGTTACGGTCTGCTTCCTGGGGCGTGTGTGGGGGGAGGGGGGGGGGGACTAGTAACTGTTGAGAGGCGGGCCGAAAGAGCAAAGCTCTACCCCCCTTCCCCCCACGACCACGACCTAACCACCAATCAACATATTACGGAACATTCTGAGTGATAAACATTCATTTCTTAAAAAAATACGCGAGTACAACCAACCTCGTGGACAGTCTTCACCATTTGATAGGTACCAATTAGAGAGGCTGGGAATATTTAGGGTTCAAAGGTCAGGAAGGGCGAAGCGTCACCCCCCCCCCTCTTTAGTGACGCGTCTGCTGTAGCGGCAGCCTTTACCTCGTACATCACGTGGGACTACACTATGGGGGATCACTCGCTCGACCCTGTCACCCCCCCCCCCCCCCAATCTCCCAGCAGCACCCAGTCGAGCCTTCCTGTCACCCATCTCTTTCCCCACCCCCCCTCTGGCCCTCTGCCCACGGTCCCCATGAAGCCCCCCCCCCCCCCTTCCCCAACTCCTGCAGGCGAGAGGTGCGTGCGTAGTGGCTGTGTGCGCCCCCTGGAAGACCTTGGGAAAATAGCGAGCGCCTGGATTCCGCAGCGAGTCGCTTCACCCACACGATGTTGCAAGACCACCGACCAGCGCTACGCTTCCCGCGTTGACTACGCAGTTGTCGCCACCCCAGCCCCCTCCCCCCCCCTATGCACCTCCCCCTACACCCCTCCTCTACTCGCCTTTCTCCGGCCCGCCCCCCTTCTACCCTCCATTACCCTTCTACCCATTAATGTGTTCTGCGATTCGTAGCTGCTGTTAACGAAAGTTTTCATGAAGACTGATTGGCGAGTAATGTTCGTGTTGCATTCGTACAGGTTGTGTAGGACTGAGACGCGCTTTGAGTTCGGAAAGTGCCTGAAATGTGTTCCTTGGGGCCAGAGTGAGAGCAGTAGGGTGTTCCCTATTAACCCATCAGTTTACCCCTGACCTATCAGTGAGTGACGCTAATCCTGGGGGGCTTTGCCGGTCCATGCGGCCGTCCTCAGCAAAGACGTATTCGTCAATCTTCCGAACGTACTGTTCGGAATTTGTATTTTCGTAAATAGAATTGCGTACGGAGGCGTGGATTGGCATTTACTTAAATTTTCAGAACACTGGACGGCGCCGTCGAGAGGCGGGCTCGAACACTGGACGTAAACAAAGCACTGTTGAAGTACGCACGGGGTCGTGAGCCGTGTGTGAAGTATGCCATTCATAAACAGGTAGCTGGCTGTCTGCCGGATTACCCAGCGTGTAGGCTGTCAGGACGGCTCTTGACGGTCTCTGACCTGGCGTCCTAGTTGCTGCTCCGGTCAATCACACTTTTGGACGCGGCTGCTCGAAACCTGACGTGTGAAACAATCTGGTTGATCAAGGTATCCTTAGGTGGTATTTGATCAGTTCTCTTTTGAAGATCGTGATAGGCCGGCCAGTTATGCCTATTATCTGTGGCGGGAGTGTTAATACGTCACATTTTGACGTATAACTCCCCCCAAACTGACAAAATGTGTGGCTGACAACTACGTTTTCTATGCGTGGGTCCACGGTTAGGTTCTGTTTATATAGTTCACCATTATTGTGACGTTTTGATAACTGGAGAGGACGGGCTTAATCAGCTTGTATACGTGTTCATGTGTCCAACGTGGCCAGGGATGTGCTCCACACATTGCGCAGCGTCCTCCGGGGCCAGGGATGTGCTCCACACATTGCGCAGCGTCCTCCGGGGTCAGGGATGTGCTCCACACATTGCGCAGCGTCCGCCGGGGTCAGGGATGTGCTCCACACATTGCGCAGCGTCCTCCGGGGTCAGGGATGTGCTCCACACATTGCGCAGCGTCCTCCGGGGTCAGGGATGTGCTCCACACACTGCGCAGTTATTGACAACTCAACGACAAAGTAAACGAAAAAGTTTATAGCTTTCTACTACCAAAGTTCGGCCTTGGGTTGGGGGGGGGGAAGGGCTTGTTATGACAATTTGATCAAAAATGTTGTTGCTTGGTGCGGGCCGCAGTGCAAGGTATCCATTACATGCCGGCTGCTCCGACACTCCCTGTGGGAACACGTCCAGTTGCTGCTTGCAAGCTTGGCCTTGTGTTGCTGCAATACTTCCTGCGTGTGGGGAGAGGAGGTAGTGGTGGGCCGGTTGTAACTATAGTCTTCAACGGCGCCATTATCAATCATACATACTTTGCTGCAGTAAAAAAAGAATTATTATGCATACTTATTTTTTTGGCCTCGATGATCAGTATAATGTGTACATGGCTTCAGTAGTCGGTCAGGAAGCTTTGGGAAGATTATGATCCCATTTTTGTGTGGTCTGTAATTTTAGGAAAGGGGGGGGGGGGTTTCGCGCGCTCGTACGGACACGTACATACCCACACGCACCCTTTCCTCCTCCTGAAAGAGAGGGGAGAGTACAGATTAGTACTCGCTAGACGTAACCTTGTTTGGGTGGAAATAGTTGCTACGCTGGACCAGTAGGTCTTTGCAGCTTCCTTTTAAGGTAATGACTATGTATAACAGTGTAGTTGTAACTAACCTGGTTGATGGGGTTCTGGGAGTTCTTCTACTCCCCAAGCCCGGCCCGAGGCCAGGCTTGACTTGTGAGAGTTTGGTCCACCAGGCTGTTGCTTGGAGCGGCCCTCAGGCCCACATACCCACCACAGCCCGGTTGGTCCGAAACTTCTTTTAGAAAACTTTTTTTCTCTTGAAGATGTCCACGGTTGTTCCGGCAATATTTCTGATGCTCGCTGGGAGGACGTTGAACAACCGCGGACCTCTGTTTTTACAGTGTTCTCTGATTGTGTCTATGGCACCTGCTCTTCACTGGTTCTATTCTACATTTTCTTCCATATCGTTCACTCCAGTACGTTATTTTACTGTGTAGATTTGGGACCTGGCCCTCCAGTATTTTCCATGTGTATATTATTTGGTATCTCTCTCGTCTCCTTTCTAGAGTACATTTGGAGAGCTTTGAGACGACCCCAATAATTTAGGTGCTTTATCGCGTCTATGCGTGCCATATATGTTCTCTGTATTCCCTCTGTCAGCAATCTCTCCTGCTCTGAAGGGGGAAGCGAGTACTGAGAAGTACTCAAGACGGGACAATACAAGTGACTTGAAGATTACAACCATTGTGATGGGATCCCTGGATTTGAAGGTTATCGTAATCCATCCTATCATTTTTCTGGCTGACGCAATATTTGTTTGGTTATGCTCCATAAACGTTAGGTCGTCGGACATCATTATTCCCAAATCCTTGACATGCTGTTTTCCTACTATGGGAAGATTGGATTGTGTTTTGTACCCTGTATTATGTTTCAGATAATCATTTTTGTCGTACCTGGAATTTATCACTGTTAGACATGTTATTTTCTGCTGCCCAATCGAAAACTTTGTTAATATCTGTAGTTTTTCAAGGTCTTCAGCGGAGGTAATTTTCATGCCGATTTTTGTATCTGCAAAAGGATGACACGAAGCTGTGACTTGTATTTTTGTTTATATCTGATATGAGAATAAGGAAAAAGTGGTGCAAGGACTGTACCTTGAGGTAGAGTTTTTAACTGCGCTTGGACTCGATTTTATTAGATTGACTGTTACTGTGTTCTGTTCGACAAGAAATTGAGTACCCAGCGTCCTACTTTACCAGTTATTCCCATTGACCTCATTTTTTGTGCTATCACTCCATGGTCACACTTGTCGAATGCCTTTGTAAAGTCTCCAGCTTACAAGACGGAAGGGTTTATAAATACAGAACACTACGTCTACATGGCGTCTACGTTACACTTGGGTGACACTTGAGCCTCCACTTCACTCTACGCATCACCAGTAACTACCCTCGAGTAGGGACACTACTTAGTATTGAGGTAAAGTAAATATTGGCTAACTTCTTCGAATGTCTTGTGATAGTTATGGGGCGCTATGTACTCGCGGCCCGGTCTCTGACCAGGCCTCCAGGTTGGTGGTCTGGTCAACCAGGCTGTTAGACGCCGCTGCTTACATCCTGGCGTACTAGTCACAGCCCGGATGATCTGGCACCCTTCGGAATGTTTTATGAAAGTTCTTAAGTTAGAAGAAATACATTTATGGCACCGGCAGAAGTGGACTAACTGAGATGCTCTGTAGACGGGGCTGACCCTCGTGCGTGCACTCGCAACCCATTAATATCCACTGGTCAACTTCACTTGTTTTAAAACTCCAGCCGTTAAGGCTGAGTGGACAGCGCTCGGGATTCGTAGTCCTGAGGTTCCGGATTCGGTCGCCGGCGGAGGCCGAAACATATGGGCAGGGTCTTTCACCCTGATGCCCCCTGTTCACCTAGCAGTAAATATGTACTTGGGAGTTACAGCTGTTATGGGCTGCTTCCTGGGAAGGTGGGGGGGGGGGGGATAATAACAGTTGATTGACAGTTGAGAGGCGGGCTGAAAGAGCAGAATTCAATCCCCGCAAGCACAACTAAAGCGAGTACAACTATGTGAGTGTACACACACTTTCTTTCTTTTCTCTGTTCTTCTCCTTTTTCTTTTTTTTTCTTTTTCTTTTTCTCTTTTCCTCTGAACTTGCACAAACTTTTCTTAATCTAAGACAGCCTGTGCGTGCGTGCGTTAACTTGTCCCATTTTCAAGTATCTGGAATTTGTCAGTTCAGTGTTGGGAGAGAGGTGCTAGTTGGCCAACTCAAGACACAAGTGTGTTTGGCGTCTTGTGCCAGACGGAATGTTTATGCTGACACTTGTGTTTTTAAACACACTAAACACACAACTTTGTGTCATTCTATGTTGGTAAATGTGTGAGGTGGACGCGTCTAGTGTGGCAGGATGCCGCCCGGCCTCTCAAGTGATCCATCACACACTGACCTCTACAACCCGACGGACTTGTAACGTTGTAGTATTTAGCTGGACTAGATTTTATGGTTTTCTCAAGTCGAGCCTGGCCTCGGGCCAGGCTTGGGGAGTAGATCAACTCCCAGAACCCCATCAAGCAGGTATCGCGCAAGCGGTTCGGCAATACTGCCTTTTTCTAGGCAAGAGTCCGTTAGGTCGGTTACGTTTGTGGCGTTTGGGTGCGTCTCCGTGGCGTTTGGGTGCGTCTCCGTGGCGTTTGGGTGCGTCTCCGTGACGTTTGGGTGTACTGATCATGTATCATTTGGAGGTATCAAGGCTAATCAGGCTGCGACTCGTATGTGTGACTACGAGCAGCTGCGTCTAACAGTCTGGTTGACCAAATCAACGGAGCTGTCAGAGGCACTGACAAGGCATCTGACTTTGAGGCCTGGTCAGGGACCGGGTCTTGAGGAACATTGATCCCTGGGACCATCAACCGGTATAGCTGTTCACTGGGCTCTTAACTATACTTACCGCTGCTCATTGTAATGTCACGATGATTGTTATAACTTTTTCCATTTTACTGGAGCAGATTTTATGGCTTATCACTGGTAGATTTATCAGATACCTTCACAATGTTTGGGTAAACATCAACCGTGTTTAGGATTCCGTCTAATCTGCCGAGATTTTGTCATGGTTGAATAATTGTGAAAGGCTGGTTCATTCAGCTGTGAATCACTGTTGACATGGGGCAGTGTAAATAGTTCCGCCCCCCCCCTCCCCCCCCACGTTAAACGGAAGTGACTCCTGGTCACTAACAGCGACCAGGAGTCGCTTCCTGGCCGCAGGAAGTGACTCCTGGTGATGTGCGAGAGGTCTACGGTGTTTGTCAAGGGTTGTGCTGCCTTAACTGCCAGGCATACATCGTGTCAGCAAGGCGGACAGTCAGTCAGTCAGTCTGTCTGTCGGTCGTCATAACTCCCACTAAACAACACGTGTCTTCAACTATTCATTCACCTTTACCCTGACATCACCCTTACTACCCATCCTCTCCTCTAATTGTTTCTTTCTTGAAGTTCTTACTCTTTCCAGTCCTTCCCTTCTCCTTCATTTCCCCCCCCCCCTCCCCGGGTCTCCTTACCGTCTGCACCTTGGGCCTTGAGGGAGTCTCGAGGGTTGTGTTGGTGTGAGAGGCGCCAAGTGTCGTCTTGGTGAGGAAGACGGAGTCGGTCTGCCCACAGTTTAGTGGTGACGGACCCGAACATTTAAGGTGTTGAGAAGTGTGCAATAGTGGTTTTGATGCAAGCCGGCGCCGCCACGAGTAGAGAGCAGTCGATAGCAGCTCGAGGGGGAAGAAGGGAAAGTATTTGGCCGTGTTTGATCAAACTGTTGCTGTTGGTCACACACCACTGGCTGAGGGTGGTGGTTTGTGGGGAGGATGGAGGCGGCGGCGGCGAGTATATCTTTGTCTGGTACCCATACGGTCGAACTTCATATAGATCACTGGACCGGGCCGGACCTTGGACTGTATGGGGGGGAGGGGGGGGGAGCACTGCTGGTGGAGGGTGTGTGGGGCTGGCTAGGGGGGGGGGGGGAGCGTGCCGCTGGTACGAACAGTCTTCCACGCGTGTGATCAATCCAAACGGAAAATGACTTTCATTGGTTGATAGCAAGAGTTTGAAGACGGTGGAGGGAAAGTGTGTGTGTGTGTGGTGGGGGGAGGTTAGTGCTGGTGGCGCCAAGAGTGTGATGCACTGTGGGTACATCACTCTGTGGTGGTGGTGGCTGACTGCATGCACAGTTTCAAATGTAGATATGATCCCAGTAGGCTCAGGAATCTGTACACCAGTTGAGAGGCGGGACCAAAGAGCCAGAGCTCGACCCCCCGCAAGCACAAATAGGCGAGTACAGTACCTTCCCCCGCCACTCTAGGTGGCGGGGGAAGGAACTACATATGAGAACAAGAGAGATGTAATATGTTCAAAAGAATTGTATGAGGACTTCCAAAACATACCTGATCAACCAGGCTGTAATAAATGTCAGGCTGCGAATAACCGTGTCGGACAGCCTGGTTGATCGGGCAAACTGAAAAGACCGGGCCGCGGGTACAAGTAAACAAGTGGAAGGCTCTTTAAGAGTAAGTTACTGAAGCCACCTCCATCCACAACTTTAAAGCCAGATGCGACAAAGAATTTGGAAGTCGGTTAAGAGTTAGATTGTAAGGCAGCGGGTACAAGGTCAGTAGGCGGGGGCATATAGAGCTGGACCCCTGTAGACGCTGGTAGGCCAGTGTACACGGGGGGGGGGGGGTTACCTCACTGTTGATACTGTGTTAATTGGAGGCACGTAGTTTCCGAACACTTCACGCACGCACGCACGCACGTGCACTGAATCAACGACATTGATCGTTAACAGTAAGAACGAGAGCTGTACCACAGGGTGTATGTAGCAAGTGGTGTTGTTCTAGCTCTGGCTCTCACGTGCTCTCTCTCTCGCTGGCTCTCACGTGCTCTCTCTCTCGCTGGCTCTCACGTGCTCTCTCTCTCTCGCTGGCTCTCTCACGTGCTCTCTCTCTCTCTCTCGCTGGCTCTCTCGCGCTCTCTCTGGCTCTAGGAGCCTGGCAAGAGTGCACATCGCTCGGGATTGGTAGTCCTGAGGTTCCGGGTTCGATTCCCGGTGGAGGCGGAGACAAATTCGCAAAGTTTTTCACCCTGATTCCCATGTTCATCTAGCAGTAAATAGGTACCTGTGAGTTAGACAACTGCTACGGGCTGCTTCCTGTGGATGTGTAACAAACAGGAGGCCTGGTCGAGGACCGGGCCACGGGACGCTAAGCCCCGAAATCATCTCGAGATAACCTCCTCTCCATACTATCCAGCAACAGTGTACTCACCTAGTCGAGTACACTGTACTCGACAACCCGTCCACTCAACTGGTGGGTGTTGGGCACGCAGGTCTGAGAGTGGGGGGGGGGGGGGAGGTATGGGAGTTCCTGGTGTGATGGCTATCCCCCCCCATACACCCTTATTTCCCCCCCCCCTCCCTTCCCCGTCACACAACTGCCAGTTGTCTGGTCCCTACCCCCAGACCATACCACCTCACCCCCCCCCCCCCTTCACTCTGAACGTGCAGGATGTACAAGAATTTTAATTGTAATTCTCCCCAAGAGCGGTAGTGTATTGGGCAGCGTCACTCGCCCAGGGAGTGACCACCGACCCGTCCTCTTACAAATAACGTCGCATTTCGATCGTATGTGTTGCACAAGGTAAAAAAATTTCGTACTTGAAAATGGAAGCGGCTCGCGGAAGTGACGTACTGTCCCATTTTTTGTTTTGGGTCCTCTGGTAGGCTAGAAGACACTTAATTGGCCGTTTTCTTGACGTTAGGAATCCTTAGGAGGACGAGGCTGAACCTGCAACCATAGCACCATGTAAAACACTCCGGAGGACGAGGCTGAACCTGCAGCCATAGCACCATGTACAACACTCCAAATGGAAAGAAAACCCGCTACGTTGTTCCTCTCAGTCATACCCTGCCTGACGCAGCTGGGACTTGCACAACTGTCTTAAAGTGGACAGGCTGTCAAACAAGGGATTAACTTGATTCGGTCCTTAAGCTTACGTTATCTTGGTAGCGCAAAGTTAGGGAGGGATCCTTTTGAAGAAGGTATTTATATTTGACGAAGTACCTTGAAAACTGGACTGTTTTTTAAGAGAAGTTCCGGATCAGCCGGGCTGTGGTGGGTATGTGGCCCTGCGGGCCGCTCAAAGCAACAGCCTGGTGGACCAAACTCTCAAAAGTCGAGCCTGGCCTCGGGCGGGGCTTGGAGTAGAACTACTCTCAGAACCCCATCAACCAAGTATCAAGCGGGTACCTTCCTGACTCGGAGTTTGTAGTACACATGTTACGTCTGTTAGATGGGGGGCTTGTACTAATGGTTCAGATTGTCCCCCTCTCGTGCTGCAAACTCTGCAATTAAGCTGATCATCTGTCATTTGCATACGGAATCTCAATGGTTATATCGAAGACAAATTTTTGGTCAATTGCAGAAACTCTTCCTCTGTCATCTTTCCGTCCATAAGGATTAAGGGTGTTGGCTGCGATTGTGTTGTTCAGATTCACCATCTACCCGGCTATCTTGTGGTAATGCTCCAAGATGCTAATTTGTTAAAGGGATCTTGGGGATGAAGTATTCAATGTGTTGACCAGACCACACACTAGAAGGTGAAGGGACGACGACGTTTCGGTCCGTCCTGGACCATTCTCAAGTCAAATCGACTTGAGAATGGTCCAGGACGGACCGAAACGTCGTCGTCCCTTCACCTTCTAGTATGTGGTCTGGTCAAAATACTTTAGCCACGTTGTGACTCATCGCCTGCGCATTCAATGTGGACTCCTTCGACGCCCTCGGCAGCCAACACATCTTCTCCTTCATTCCCACAGATGCCAGCAACTCGAATCTGTTGTAAAAAAAAAAGTTCCTGCTTATTGGTTGTGTAGCTTCAAGAAATGTTGTCTATTACAATTGTGTGGTGAACGCATTGGCTGCTCCGCTCTGGTTGCTGTGTTTGTGCTTACAATGTGTGCACACAAGTCAAAGATCTTTATAATTGAACGTTGTTTGTTAAATTGCTCGCTAATGAGCTGTTAAGAGAGCGCCGACCAGGCAGTGTCACGCTAACTTCCCTTGGAGGGTGCCTTGGGTGTCACGGCACCACGCCCACTACATCACGCCCACTACACCAGCCATCGTCTAGTGATACACACAGCTTGAAGTGCTCAGGTGTGTGTGTGACAGTGTAACTAGCTCCACAACATTACTTAGCACCGTGAACTATGGTGTTCACTTTCTAAACCCATTATATTCCCTGTAACCCTTTCCACCACCGCTCACGTGATGGGTGCGGGGCACACCACAAATGACTGAACTACCTGCCCTATTCATTTAACCTGGCGCTGTGCACCTTGTAACAAGCCAGTATAGCTAAGAGGAAGAGGGTTGTTGGGTGTTACTGGGCGGGGGGGGGGGGAGGGTGTGGAGCTCTGAAGGGCTTCACAAACTTGCCACAAGATCATACTTTTCAGTTCCTTGTTGATGCAGTTATTGTGATTTAATTACTCCAAATGGAAAGTAAACCCGCTGGGTGTAAATTAGCGGTCAATTATTCACCTAAATTTACTCTCCTAGTTGTATTCACCTAACTGTGTGTGCGGGGGTTGAGCTTTGCTCTTTCGGCCCGCCTCTCAACTGTCAATTAGGTGATGGGTGTGCTCCCCTAGATGACCTGGCACACTGCTCACCACCTCATCTCTGCCTGTCAAAGACATTATAGTTTGTCCCAATGGCTATTTACTTCAATATGTCTGTAGTCTGCTAACCTACCTTGAAGTGTTTCCGGGGCTTAGCGTCCCCGCGGCCCGGTCGTCGACCAGGCCTCCTTATTGCTTAACTGTGGTCAACCAGGCTGTTTGACGCGGCTGCTCGCAGCCTGATGTATGAATCACAGCCTGGTTGATCAGGCATCCTTTGGAGGTGATTATCCAGTTCTCTCTTGAACACTGTGAGGTGGTCGGCCAGCTATGCCCCTTATGTGTATATATATAAAATTTATTTCTCACTGACATTTGTGAATTCTTCTGTTAGGAAATGTAGATGTTTGTTTCTCAGAATGTTTGGTAATATGTTTATTGTTTGTGATGTGTGTATATGTATGTATTAACACGTTGCACTGAACGGGGTGAGAACAGCTTGAGCTACCTCATCCCTTTGTGTATATTTTACCTCAATAAACTTATTTCAATTACTTCTGTTGTCCGGTCTTGAGGCGTCGAGCAACCGGCGTCTCTCCCAATACCAGTCAGATGCAAATAAAATGTATTGATAACAATCGCAGCACCGTAATATTGACGTTGTCAGTGTAGCTGCCTCGATAGACTGGTTCCGTACGCTCTGATTAAGAAAGTTGTATTTTGTTTAAGGACAGGCAAATCCAGCAACCCGTCCTCCTAAGGTTTCCCGACGTCAGGAAACTGTCGTACTAAAGTTCCCGTGTCCTAACCTATCAGAGGACCCAAAACAGAAAACGGTGTATTATATTCCGCGAACTGCTACCATTTTCTAGTACGACGATTTTAGGCCGTAGATTGTCCAAATGTGACGCGCTATTAGGATGACGGGTTGAGTCGAGGGTGCGAGGAGGGGGGGGGGGCCGTGCACACAGACGCGTGCACACGAGCGTGCGTGTACAATCCTGGGGTTCATCTGTGGGTGGTTTAATGTGGTTGGATATTATGAACATTACTAGCGTGCGTGCGTGCGCGCGCCACTGGCCGTCACCTCGCCCTCGTGTGCTTCCTGAGGGAGGGAGAGGCCCATGATGGGGTTGAAGGGGTGACATTTAGTCCAGCAACTATTACTGTACGTGGTGGATCACTACACTCCCGTACGCGCGCGTGTGTAATTATTTTACCCATGAAGTTTCTTATCGCCGTTGCTTCCTCTTCTCTTGAATACCAAAGTGTCAGCAGTATGACCTTGACCCCCAAGTCTCGTGACCTCCCTTTACGTACGTGACCTTCTCGTACACCGGGGTTGACCACGTTTCGCCAGTGACGTGTGAATGACGTGGATATTGCATGACCTTTCATCTTTTGTCTTGACTTTTACGGGCGTGTCAGATTTAGTGACCTTGCTCGGCTTGCTCTCTACCTAACTTGGTGTTAATGACCGTACCTGACATTTCCTATGGCCTTGTTTGACCCCGCTGAACCCTGACCTCAAGACATGATGCTCTTGACTGGTGTTGAATTCATAAAGGTGTGCGCTCAAACTAGTGCGGGGGGGGGGGCTTGTTTGGAGGTTAAGGGGGGGGGGCCTTGTTTGGAGGTTAAGGGGGAGGGGTAAAGCTTGTTTGGAGCAAAGCGATAAGGAGCATAATTTGAGCTCATGTCTGTTTGTTAAATTTAACCTTTTCCTATCGTGGATTGCAAGACATGGTCGCCAAACACACAGGGCCAAGTAGTAAAAAAAACCCGTCAGGTGGGTGCACGTGGAGGAGGCATGCAAGCAAGCAAGCAAGCAGTGCATGAGGCCACTGTCCTCCTCAAGGTAGGCCAGTAGCGGGTACCTCGCCACTAACCTGATATATAAAGTCAGTGACGCGCGTGACACGTCTACCGAGCTCTTGACTACTGGATTACCAGCGACATAAAGCTGTGTGGTCCCCTGGCTGGTGTATAGAGAGATTTCTAAAGATGAGAAGAGGGAGGCAGGAGAGGGGAGTTGGAGGATATGCCAGAGGGCAACCCGTTCTCGCACTTTCGTATAGTCAATACCGACTTATTAAATATGTGCACATGTGACATACTAAACATACTAGTTTACCTTGAAAAGCTTCATAGAAAACACCGACCTTACCTAACCTTCTTAGCATGTTAATTTAAGATAAGCATACTAAGGTGGTTAGGTAAGCTCGGTATTTTCTATGAAGCTTTTCAAGGTAAACTAGTACGTTTAGTATGTCACGTATGCACGTATTTAATAAGTCAATAGACTAAAATTGCGAGAACGGGTTGCAAAGGGTATAGGGACCACAGCCGCTGCTAGGGGGACGCATGCGGTTCTGGAGGGAGGGAGGGAGAAGGATTGACTGTGAGGAAGGGGTGCGGCTAATCAGGGAATACCAATCAATCTTAGTAATGTAACGTGGCGTTAGAAGTGGCTTAACACGCTATTGTGGGAGGGAGTAATGCCTCGCATCTTGCCAATGAAGAAGTTAATACACTCTTGAGGCTAAGTCGGTTTAGAGAGGGTTGACGTCACTGTGACGTGTGGGAAGCCCCAGCGGCTGGGGGTACAAGACCATCCTTCCCACTGCCTCGCCCCCTTCCCACTGCCTCGCCCCCTTCCCACTGCCTCGCCCCCTTCCCACTGCCTCGCCCCTTTTGCCAGCGGTTGCCGAAATGTCCTAGAGATTTGTAAGCAGTTTACATTAGTTTTCATTCCAACATTTCTCTTGATAGCCGTTGCATGTGTGGTGTGGTAGGTGTCAAGTGTTATCGGTGGGGTGCCCGTGCTTGCGTCTCACCTCTCCTGTGTTATGACGTTTACACGTGTGTCTGGCTGCTTAGTCTTACATTATGTGGGAAGTTGTTGCTTAAAGTTGCCCACCTTTTATTTTTTAGTTTTGCCGCGAAAGATGAGTTTATTGGGCAGCGCCGCCCGTCCTGAGGGACTATGCCGCCATAGCAGCAGCGCCGCCCGTCCTGAGGGACTATGCCGCCATAGCAGCAGCGTCACCCGTCCTGAGGGACTATGCCGCCATAGCAGCAGCGCCGCCCGTCCTGAGAGGGACTATGCCGCCATAGCAGCAGCGCCGCCCGTCCTGAGGGACTATGCCGCCATAGCAGCAGCGCCGCCCGTCCTGAGAGGGACTATGCCGCCATAGCAGCAGCGCCACCCGTCCTGAGAGGGACTATGCCGCCATAGCAGCATGTACAACTACCCCCAGTAGCAACAAAACCCGCCTGGTTGTTCCTCACTTGTACCCAGACAGCTGGGACTTGTACAAGTCACAAGTGAACAGTATCAAACAAGATTAACATTTACCAATCCTTAAAGGCTTTTGAATTGCACCCGATCACTGCACCTTTAGTTTTTTTTTTTCAAGGAATCTTAATGCCGTAATGAGAGCTGTGCTTGCGTTGAAGAGGCATAGTTCTTTTGTAATAGGTGGGGGGGGGGGTCAAAGTTTTGGTATGCATTACAATAGGCTGACACTATGACAGTTAACAGTGGAGCCAGTTCTCCAGGTTTCCCCTCCTAAAAAAAAAAAAAAAGAAGTCGGTGGTCTCAAAATTCAGAGAAGTGTGAACCTAGTGTACCTAAGTTAACTACCCAACAGACGAGGTGTGCGAGACGCACTCTGTCCCTTGTCTCTCACACAGTAGCATACACAAGCACAGCCCACCAACCATTACCCCCCCCCCCTCCCTTCCTTCCTCCCTCCCTCCCTCCCTCCCTCCCTCCCTCCCTCCCTCCCTCCCTCCCTCCCTCCCTCCCTCCCTCCCTCCCTCCCTTCTCACACACTACTCGCCTGTCCCCCTCGCACACTAATCACCCATATGTTCTCTTCTCGCACCACCTGCCTCTTGGACCTTTTTTTTTATATACCAGCCACCCCTACTCGGTAATCACAACTCCCTCCAACCCCATCCTCCACAACCCGTTAACCCGGAAGTTAAAGGAAACATAGGGGGGTTTAGGACACAATCAGACCTACTCGATAGAAGGAAAGCAACATGTAAAAGATCTAGGAATTAAGATGTCTGACGACCAGACATTTGGTGAACATAACCGAGCAAATATAGCGGCGGCCAGGAAAATGATTGGTTGGATTATGAGAACTTTCAAATCCAGAGACCCTCACAGCAATGCTAATACTATTTAAATCACTGATGCTGTCCCGTCTTGAGTAATGCGCGGTACTCGCTTTCCCTTTCAGAGCAGGAGAGATTTCAGAGGGAATACAGATAACATATACAGCACACATTGAACATATACATGGAAGATACTGGAGGACCAGGTCCCAAATTGTCACGGTAGAATAACAACATACTGGAGCGAAAGGTACTGAAGGATATGCAGAATAGAACCAGTGAAGAGTAGAGGTGCCATAGGCACAATCAGAGAGCACTTTGAACATCAGAGGTCCACAGCTGTTCAACACCCTCCCAGCAAACATTAGAAATATTGCTGGAACGAAGGTGGATGTATTAAAGAGGCACTTGGACAGGTTATTGCAAGAAGTGCCGGACCAACCAGACTGTAGTGGATGTATGTGCCTTCGGGCCGCTCCAATCTTTGTGAACGATATGGAAGAAAATACAGAATAGAACCAGTGAAGAGCAAGGGTGCCATAGGCACAATTAGAGAGAACTGTATAAACATCCGAGGTCCACGGTTGTTCAACATACTTCCAGCGAGCATAAGAAATATGGCTGGAACAACCGTGGACATCTTCAAAAGGAAACTAAATAGTTTCCTCAAAGGAGTGCCGGACCAACCAGGCTGTGGTGGGTATGTGGGCCTGCGGGCCGCTGCAAGCAACAGCCTGGTGGATCAAACTCGCAAGTAGAGCCTAGCCTCAGGCCGGGCTCGGGGAGTAGAACTATTCCCAGAACCCTCTCCAGGTAACCTCCCAGCCCACTGCCATCCTCCACAACCCCCACTCCACAGCCGCCCTTCACAACCCTCCAGCCCGTCCCACTCGCCATAGCCTTACCTCTTACTGAACGCTAGGCATTACACTATCGACCCCCACCGTTAAAATTGCGGTGGTTTAAACTAATTAAAATCGCCACAATATTGTCGCGTCATAGGCCTAGGGCTTATTCAACTCCAGTCGAGTAGGTAGGCAGACGTTTCCAGTTGGACAAAATCCCGCTGCATTTCTTTCAATGTCAATAGAGAGGGTTATATCATGGGCAGGCTACTGTAGTAAGGGAGCAGCGGATACCAACCAATTGTGAAGCTGGACTCGCAGTGTATCTTACACAAGACGAATGATGATTCCTGCCTCTGGCCGACCAGCACTCTGGTATCACTGGTAGAATCAGCCCCGTCCTCCTACGGTTTCCCGACGTCAAGAAAACTCTCTAAAGTGTCCTATCCTAACCTACCAGAGGACCCAAAACATAAAACGGGATAAGTCACTTTCGCGAGCAGCTTCCATTTTCTAGTACGACAATTTTTGGCCCTGTGTATAGCATACGATCGAAATGCGCAGTTATTTGTAAGAAATAGGTTACCTTGAGGTGCTTCCGGGGCTTAGCGTCCCCGCGGCCCGGTCGTCGAGCAGGCCTCCTGGTTGCTGGACTGATCAACCAGGCTGTTAGACGCGGCTGCTCGCAGCCTGACGTATGAGTCACAGCCTAGATGATCAGGTATCCTTTGGAGGTGCTTATCTTGGAGGTGGAGGTTGACCAAAGCCATGTGGTTTCTGCTAGACTATTGAAGCCTCGCCTCTTGATGCTAAAACCTTTTGTCTCCAATTTTAGCATCATTTTTAATTATCCCGGGTCTTTAAGCCTTCTATAAATAGGCTTATATTTTTAAGCCTGTTTGGAAGCTTAAATAAAACTTCTAAATAGCTTTAGAAGCTCAAATAAAGCATCTAGATAGCTTCAGCTCAAAGCTTCAAAATAGCTTTAGAATGAAAGATTTGTATATTCATTTTGCTGTGAAATTATGAATGGTAAAACAAAAATTGGCTCGTGACAGCTCCGATCTTGGTCAATGCTCGAGACACTACGTACTTTTGTTGAAGTGCGACGCTCAGTAGTTGCCAGTTATGGAGGCGGTGAGGGTTGAGCACGCCAGAAACTATAAAGCTTTTAAATTCGGCCTTAAACTTGTAATTACATTATCTTAAATCACTCGCTGGTGGTGTAGATTGTCATAGCCGCCCATGAGATGCTGTGATGCCTCAACTTGTTAAAACATCCAACCTGCGTGCTCGATTAACCACTTTGTTTACTCCCTATAATTACTGGCATACTAATCGGCTTGCTCATTTAAAACCGGTTAGTCGTCTATACCTAATCACCAGACTGCTTTGTGACTCGTTTAAGTCAACCTTGGTACAAGATAATGGGGTTAGTGTGGAAGGATTGTGTGTGTGTGTGTGTATGTGTGTGTGTCGAGACTTGGGCGACTTGAAAGAGTTAGTGTGTGTACTCCGACGATTGATGTTGGGTACGGCCGTGTGTGACAAGTTCTGAGCCCACAGTTGGCTAGTTGCCTCTAAATGATCAAATTTCGGCTTCTAGGATACTGTTTCATTTGTCGTGCTTGGTCATTTTGAATGTTTTTGAAACGTAGAGAGATGGCTGCTACTTCCTCTTGTTTCTTCAAATGTTAAACCTTTGCTCCTCTCCACCTAATATTCACTTGTATCGAACCAGCTTACCACAACTCTCTAGTTTCTTTAAGCTAGCCTCCTGGTTTAGCCTCCCCTTTCGTTTTCAGTTAATTTTAGAAAACGAGGACACAAGTCACTGGGTCCTAACGGGATTTAGTGTTGCATATTCTCCAGTTTCGTTGTTCAGAGTGAAGACCAAGTCAAGCCTGTTTGGTGCAGTTTCTCTCCTTTCATTTGTTTTTCTGTTGCTGCAACTTGGGCCAGGAAATGGGGTTTCCGTAGTTTTGTTTCGTCCTTTTCGCATCTTGTATGGCCGGGACCAGGATAGTGTAGGCTGTAAACACCAGCTGCTTTCCTTGTGGCTCAGTTGTTCCGGCGAGAGGATTGGTCCGTGTTTGTACCTATAACCCCAAATTTCCTAAATCCTTGTGTTACTGGAGATTGGGAGCGACTCTCCTCCATGTTTGTCTTGATAATGGAACACCATCTGCGAGAGAGGAAGTAAATCAACTCAAGCTGAAGATGTCAGGGAGAGCAGCGCGTCACAGCGTAGACCTTTTGGGGGCTAGTCTTCACAGTAATTACCTGCCAACCTCCTCCAGTGCTGCCCTCTCATCTCTCCTGCCTTCTCCACTCCCCCCTCTTCAGTGCCGCCTTTTCCTCCTCCCCCGTGTGCCTTTCCCCACCAACCCTCCCCTGCCCACTAGCTATGCCCTTGACACAGTTTCATTAGTAGCTAGCGACTGTGAGCTCCAACCCGCCCGCCCGCCCGCCCCAAGGACGTCAACCCACCCATCCGCCCACCCGCCCACTTAAATCCAGCGTACCTACCAACCAGCTTATTACGTGGATAGCTTCCAGATTACCTAACTGGCCAGGTTGTAGCCATTCGGCCGCCCACCTTGGATATTGTTCCCCCCACCCCACCCCCCCCCGTATATGGGCGCCCGCACATGTTCACGCCCTGGGGGGAAGGAGGGGGGGGATAAAAGTGTACCCATTTGGGTTTTTTCAGCACACGCACCCAAACTCTTCCCCCCCCCCCCCTCTCCTACTGCTGGTGTTCCCCCCTCGCATACCACCCAATTATCACCCCCAGCCACCCAGTGCTTGCTACCCACTCCTTGACCCCCCTCCCCCCCAGCTGTCTTCCTCAGAGCCCCGTGTCTGTCGTCCGCACCCTCCTCCCACCCACCATCCCGTCTCCTGTTTCTCACTCGCTTCTTAAAGGAAAGCGTCAGTGTTGGGCCCCGCCACGGGACACAAGACAGAACTAGCGTGTGGTGTTGAAACACCAAGGGAACAAACTCCCACACTGATCCCTCCCCTCCCCTCCCCCCTGCTCAGTGTCATTAGTGACATAAAATACATAAAGATGTGGTGTGGCGGAGGCAGACTATAGTGTCAAGGGGAGGTGTTCTATACAGCGCGGCAGGCTCTGAAAAACCGTACACCAGTTTAGTGGACTTTGACGAGAGCAACGAGTCGATGCTTACATAAATAGGCGCACTCTTACTCACTCACTCACAACCTTCTCCCTATTTACGTTTACCTAAAGATTGCCCATACCCCCCCCCCCCCCCTTCTCCCTCGCCACCCTGCCTGCCCCAATACTCAAACCGGTACTTCTTTGTTTCTCTCAGGTTGTGGCTACTCTCCCTTTCCCTGGGAGACCCCTGAAGCTGTGCAAGGACGCCTCTCCTCCACCTCCTTCGTCCTTTCCTCTCCGTCCCCTGCATTTTCTCCCCTTCCATTATTCTAAGAATTCATAAGAGAATTAATAATTTTACAAATCATATATAAACTGGTTAGACAACTTGGTACAGGGAAGGGAACTATCGGGGGAAACGCAATGCAATGCAATTAAGACTAGCATTACCGGCTATTCATGCCCGTGCCACCTGTTGGGTGGCTTAATCTTCATCAATCAATCAATCAATCAATCGACTAGGAGGCTAACCATAGCCCGTGCTTCTTGCCCCGTTCCTGTGCTAGGTAAGTTACGGGCTCACCATAGCCCGTGCTACTTGGAACTTGTTCCGAGTAGCTGAATCAATAACAACACAATCGACTACAGCACTTGGATAAGAAAGATCAGGATAAGAATTTGGGACGGGACGGGACGGGACGGGACGGGACGGGGGGGGGGGGAGGGGGGGAGGAATGGTGCCCAACCACTTGAACTGTCCTGCGTGAAGGGAGACTGTCGCCCTACCGTCCACCCAAGTGGTTGGGCACCAACCACTTGGGTTGGTTCTGTGTGTGTGTGTGTGTGTGTGTTTACTAGTTGTGTTTTTACGGGGGTTGAGCTTTGCTCTTTCGGCCCGCCTCTCAACTGTCAATCAACTGTTTACTAATTTTTTTTTCCCCACACCACCCCCTCACACACACCCCAGGAAGCAGCCCGTGACAGCTGACTAACTCCCAGGTACCTATTTACTGCTAGGTAACAGGGGCATTCAGGGTGAAAGAAACTTTGCCCATTTGTTTCTGCCTCGTGCGGGAATCGAACCCGCGCCACAGAATTACGAATCCTGCGCGCTATCCACCAGGCTACGAGGCCTGTGTGTGTGTGTGAGGAAGTTTAAAAGCTATTTTCGCCCATGTACACTTCACATACTATCTGGTGTGCCTGGTATTAGGTCCATAACGGTTATATTCGTCCAGGCCGCTTGCACGCGTGGTGGTGTGTGTGGGGGGGGGGAGGGGGGTGCGATTGTGAAGGACACGCAGGGGAGGGGGTGAGGGGGGAGGGGTGAACGTCGTGGATCATGTCCTGTAGTACAAACATGTTAGCCAGAGCGTGCTTTTGGGCTACGGTGAACCGTGTCAGTAGCACAATACACCGGTGACGGTGATCAGACTGTTGTCGTGAAGAATACCCACTCTCGCTTTGCCGCCTCACCCCCCCCCCCCCCTCCTGGGGGATGGGGAGGGGGGGTCGCTATCAATACATCTACATTGATAGCGTACGATGTAACATTTAGTACGCTATCAGTGCCATTGATAGCGTACTAAATAACTAAATTTTATTTTGAGTGAAATTACTCGCCGTAGCGCAATATAACAATTTGGCTAAATTTTGTTGGTATAGCAGGAAACTGGGCGTTTGGTGCGTGGACGGACGGACTAGTTTGGCGCCTTGCTTTTGGTGAGTCTCCAACCCGTCCTCGACAAGTCCATTGCATCCAGCGGTCGACCCCGCAGACGCATTCATCAATTTTTACATGTTTATTCAAAACGGGAATTTTGTCAAATATAAATTATTATAATAGCATATTGTGCCTATATAGGCATTGGTTAGGTTAAGTGTTTAAAGTTCTGTTCGCGATTATTTGTTTGTAGTACGTGGGTGAAGCATTTACAGCGTTGTGGTTCGAACAAAAGTAGTCAGTGAAGCACATGCTCTGGAAGTGTTCGAACGTCAACAGTCGAGTCGTGTATAAACAGTATCATTCATAAGCAGGAGGTTTGGCGGGTGGATGGGATCACTTTTGGGTCTTTATTTCGAGGACGGGCTGGATTCTGGTTTTGCTCGCTAATTCGAGCTTGGCTTCGTGCCCAGGTGGCTTCAGCAAGGTTGAGAAATTTCCTTAGAGCCTTTATTGTTCTCTGGAGTATTAGATAATTGTCGCTTGTCACCGTTTCCATTAATCTGGGGAAAAATTGGACACCTTTCCTTTGTGATGCTTGGGGACGTGTGGAGTGTGTGCTTGGGGACGTGTGGAGTGTGTGCTTGGGGACGTGTGGAGTGTGTGCTTGGGGACGTGTGGAGTGTGTGCTTGGAGACGTGTGGAGAGTGTGCTTGGGGCTTGGGTGTCCAGACGAACACGGCGAGGTTGGCTCCTCCTCTTGGTCGTTTACGCTTCCTTCAAGGTCCAATTTTGAGCAGCAGAAACGGGTCTTTTTGAGATCTTCGTGGGGCCCCGTTAGCGCGGGTGGTGGTGTAGGGGTAAACTCGCTCTTACCAGTGGTAGTCCTTGTGGTCCCAATTGGTCTGTCTGGGCGTCGTGTGGTTTGCGCCCTCCCGCCACCTCGCCAAACGGTTGCTCATCCCTCTGCTCTTCGGCAGGTGTCGCCAGCCACAATACCTTCTGGTAGCCGCTTGTGACTTGGAGGCGTCTCTGGGATCCACTCCTAGGGATGACTGGCGGGGGTTGGTGATCGTAGGAGCGCCCTGTGAGGTGGTCGAACGGTGAGGCTGTGGCGGAGGGCGAGGTTGGGGTAGCTGGTAACGGGGTTAGACACGGCCTCGATGGGGGGGAGGTGGAGGGAAGGGGGGTGTGTGGAGAGTGGTGAACTGGCCGACCTTGGAGTAACTGAGTAACAGGTCTGGTGGGAGGGGGAAAGTGGCCCTATCTCCTCCCCCTCCCCCCCTTCCTTCCCTCCAATCTCGCCACCACTAACCCAATGCCCACGTCTTCAAACTACCCCCTCCCCCCCCCCCCCTCCCTCCAACACAAGTCGAGTTTGCCATCTAGGTGAACCACCATCGCAAGTCACTTACTTTCCTCTATTAAATCATCTATTTCCTTAACATTTATCCATTACTCCTCTGTTTACCTTATTCTCATCCCTTTATCCCTATCCACCCATTATCCATAGTCTAACTCATCACTCTACCTATTGCCTACTTTTTCTGGTTCTTGTGGGATCAGTGTTTCCCGCGGCCCGGTCTCTGACCAGGCCTGCAGGTTGGAGGCCTGGTCAGCTAACTAGGCGCAGCTGTACGCAGTCGTTGCACAAAGTTGCTTTAATAGTTCTTTTGAGATCGCTGGCAAGTTAGCAACAGTATGTGGCTGGTAGAGCGAGGCGTCTCTTAGGTGTGGAGGGAGTAGCTGCGGTACAGTTTGATCAACTCAGTTATTCATTCCCTGTCTGTCCAAGCCACTTGGGCCGGACGGTTGATCGACGGTCTCGCGGCAGGTCTTGCTTCACGCAGGTCGGCGTTCAATCCCTGACAGTCTAAGTGGTTGGGCGGAATTGGAAGGAAGGGTTCCTTTCCCCCGTCCCATCCCAAATGCTTATCCGGACCACTTCCAAGTGGTATATAATCGTAATGTCTTGGCGCTTTACGCCCTGATAATTCCCTCCTTCCCTTTTGACAATTTATAAACTTTGTTCGTGACAAGGACGTGGTAGACTTAAGATTTTCAAAGACATGCGAGGACAAATTCATAAAAGGAAAACATCCAAATTATCTTTCACGTAAAGAAGAATTATATTTTACTTTTACACGAGTACTGATTCTATGCTGGAAATAGGAGGGGTCGTATACCCTCCAGGAATTCTGTTCATTAAGAAATGCGAAGTACAGTTACTAAGGCGCTCGATGTGATACGAAGAAAACTCCTAGATCCTGGCGAAATACCAGAAGCACTTACCCCCCCCCCACCCCCCTTCATCTGCAGTTTTGTGTTCTTGTTCGTTCATGTAGGATTCACCTAGTTGTGCTTGCAGGGGTTGAGCTCTGCGCTTCACCCCGCGCCTCAACTGTTACTAATTATTAAATTTTTCGAACATGGACACAAACACACGCACAAGTGTGTGTGAGAGAGATTAAAACATTGATTGTAACCATGATATATATGTGCTCCAGCCTACAGTTTAGACCTATTGTCTTATGTATGACCCTCTGTCCTGCGTAGCAGTGAATACTAGCATTATCCTCAATTTAATAAGACCTATCAAAATCCTCAGATTAGGCAAAATTGTAATTAAATTTGTCAAAGATGTTAATAATAATAAGAGATCTTGAAAATGTGTTGTACGTTAGCGGAGTGTGGTGTGTGCTGCGGGGTTAGTGGCTGTGACGTTACTGATCACGCCTCCTTCATTCTGGCTGGCTTTGTGAACCCTTCTTCCCTTGTGCTCGGTCTCGCTCGGTCTCGCTCGGTGTTCTCTCTAAACACTGGTGGCATAAGAGCACCATTAATGGTCCTAAGTGTACACTACCAGCACAGATCTGTTGCCCTACCAGCATTCATTGACGCCTCGTGTTAGGAACGGATCTATTTAGTGTGTTTTGATTTGGTGTTAAATGCGCTGGTAATGTTAAGGTAGTCATTAGGTACAGAATGTAGTGTAACTGTACTAGAACTTTCCTGCGGTTGGTTAGCTTGGCTTCATCAGTATCTAAAGAAAACATGTTTGAAATGAGTCAACACAGTCGGCTCTGTTGACACATTTTCACTTGAAATTTGACTCCTTATTCGAACTCAAAATGTTGTTGTAGTTTGATGTATTAGTTGTAGGTTCCTCTGCCGTTTGTTCCTCTTGTCAATTATCTTCTTTCGCTGTTGTTCATGCTGCTGTTCGCTCTTTACTAGGCTTTTGTCTACCCGTTGTTGGTCCCGGGGATCAATGTCCCCGCAGCCCGGTCTCTGACCAGGTCTCCTTGGTCAAGTTGGCCTGGTCAAGAAGGCTGCTGGACGCGGCCGTGTTCACTCCTGATCCTGTTGCTGGCTAGTTTTTACACGGGTGTGGTCGCCTGGTGGCGTCAGTGACCCAGGTGTAGCAGTGGTTATAATGTCATGAACAAGTCACAGTACTATTACAATATGAAGGCCTTGTGACCTGCAGCTGTTAGTTTTTCAGTCCTTAGAAACGCCGCCATTTGTGTCTTGGGAGGTGGTGGGGGGGGGGGGGGGGGGGGGAGCTCAGAGGACCTCTGAAGATGAACTGTGTGTGTGTGGGGGGGGGAGAGCTCAGAGGACCTCTGAAGATGAACTGTGTGTGTGTGTGGGGGGGGGGGGGGGTTCTGAACACCTTGGGCCCGCACGCTCGTCTTAAGGATAAGCTTTGTGAACTGATGGCGGCCTACTATGATAGTTTCACGACGGGAGGCTGGTGAGGAGTGGGTGTTCAAGACCTCTCAAGACAGGTTCCTCGCTAAAAATACTTACTAGCGACAACAGACTAGTTGAATTATCTCGCACTTTTTAAGGTGCGAATCCACACTGTAGATGGCGACGCATAGAAAACAATATTACTTTAATTTTTTTATAATGCTTCGCATTTGTGAGGAATTGATTGGTTCCGTCAACTGTGACGTATTAGGTGAAGAGTCGTCTGTCCACGACGGGTTGGTGGAGAGTTGGAAGTAACTGGAGGAGGAGGAGATGGCGAGGCAGAGGCCTGGCGAGAGAGTAAGTGGTGGGGCCCGTGCCCCCCCCCCCCCCCTCTCACCCCAACCACCTCAAGGTAAACAACTGCCTACCTGTTAAGCCTCTGGTCTACGTGTACCAGATTGAAATCTATAGCCAAGCCTCGATGAAGAACAATGCAGTGTCTTGTGCTTATACTTAAGGGGGGACGGCAAGTTATTGTTTATAATGTGATGTCTCGATGTTAATACGGCGTTGGAGCCATTACAGCATACAGGTATAGATAAACGGATACAATTACTGTGAATGTAATTGTATTCTTATATTGTCAGTGAATTTAAAGAACTGTCGGACGAACAAGCTGTAGTGGATATGTGGGCCACCACACGCAAGTCTATTGGACCAAGCTCTCACAAGTCGAGCCTGGCCCCGAGCCTGGCCCCGAGCCTGGCCCCGAGCCTGGCCCCGAGCCTGGCCCCGAGCCTGGCCCCGAGCCTGGCCCCGAGCCTGGCCCCGAGCCTGGCCCCGAGCCTGGCCCCGAGCCTGGCCCCGAGCCTGGCCCCGAGCCTGGCCCCGAGCCTGGCCCCGAGCCTGGCCCCGAGCCTGGCCCCGAGCCTGGCCCCGAGCCTGGCCCCGAGCCTGGCCCCGAGCCTGGCCCCGAGCCTGGCCCCGAGCCTGGCCCCGAGCCTGGCCCCGAGCCTGGCCCCAAGCCTGGCCCCAAGCCGGGCTTGAAGAGATCTGCCAGAGCTTCCTGCAGGCACAGTTAGTGCCTGGAGTGGACAGTTAGTGGGCACTAACTGTGGTTAGTGTCCAAAGGCAAGTTTTTAGGCACTCGCACAACTTCGTGACTGACCTGTAACGGGATTTTTTTCTTATTATTGGACAGACAAAGGTTCCCCTGTTGATTGCCTGGTCACTGAGGCTGTTTGTGCTAGCACCCTGCTGGATTTTACATAGCTCACCCATATTGATATACTATCAACTGAATAAACTCTTAGGTCTTTCTGTGGTCTTTGAGCAAAGGCAGTTTGACGGGAAGGGAGGTACTTACAGAAGTTTTTCTTCTGCCCGGAGGATATGACTGTTCCATGCTCTAGGACTGGGGTCTTGCTCGGTCACGGAGCTCGTCTCCTCCTGTTTGATTAAATGCTAATAATAACAGAGATTAGAGAGTAAACATTGCTGGACAAATATTTGTATATTCAGCGCCTGTGTTCTAGTTTTTCTGATAAGTAAATTGGCTTTCGCTCGATAACTTGCTAGGCTGAAGTTGGGGTACACTCTTGTCAAATTTTTCAGTCGATTTATTTTAACTTTCTATTACGATCTTCAGCGAGTTTAAATAATAGATAAATTGCCTCAACTTCAAATACGTTCGGTGTATAGTGAATATTTCCTGAGCATCTGATAGCTGCTTGAAGGGTTTCTGGGAGTTGTACGCCCCAAGCCCGGGTCGAGGCCAGGCTCGACTTGAGAGCTTGGTCCAACAGGCTGTCGCTTGGAGCGGCCTGCAGGCCCACATATCCACCACAGCCCGGTTGGTCCGGCTCTTCTTGAAGAAAACAATCTAGTTTTTTCTTGAAGATGTCCACGGTTGTTCCGGCAATTTTTTTTATACTTGCTGGGAAGGTGTTGAATAACCGTGGACCTCTGATGTTGATAGTGTTCTCTGTGTCTGGCACCCCTGCTCTTCACTGGTTCTATTCTACATTTTCATCCATATCGTTCACTCCAGTACGTTGTTATTTTACTGTGTAGGGACCTGGCCCTCCAGTATTTTCCACGTGTATATTATTTTGCATCTCTCTCGTCTCCTTTCTAGTGAGTACATTTGGAGAGCTTTGAGACGATCCCAATAATTTAGGTGCTTTATCGCGTCTATGCGTGCCGTATGTGTCCTCTGTACTCTATTTCAGCAATCTCTCCTGCTCTGAAGGGGGGAGTGTACACAAATCTGTGTGTGCGACATCTGCATTTTGCTTTTCTAGGGCTTCTGTGATTCAGTGGTTGTGTAACTGTGACAAGACAGGATCTTCCCGCTCTAAATCCATGTTGTCCTGGGTTGTGTAGTTCATTATTTTATATAAAACTAGTTATGTGGTTAGGGATCGCTTTCAAAAACTGTGATTATATTGTGATGTTAGTGAAACTGGTCTATAATTTTTTGCCAAAGCTTTAATACCCCCCTTGTGCAGAGGAGTTATATCTGCAGATTTAAGTGCTGCTGGTATCTCCCCCTGTATCCATATCGACATGAGGGGCACCCCCCCCCCCAACTTCCTTTCCCCTTCTATACACAAGACATAACTAGGACATCACTCTCACTCTTCAAAGTGAACCAACATGAACACCACTTTAAGGATACCTGATCAACCAGGTTGTAAATCATACGTCAGACTGTGGCCATCGGTATATAACGGGGTTGACGAGACCACGCCGAGCTATAGCTTGAGGCTTGGCCAGTCGGGCCTCAAAGACGCTCTAAGGTAAGGTGTCAAGTCAGTTTGTAATAGACTAGTTTGGCCTAGGTTGTTAGACTCGTGCTATGCTGTCTACAATATTGCTAATACCAGCATGCAGTCTGGTGTCGACCTTTCTAACCTATGTCGACACTTCTAGCTTCGTGTCGATCTCACTTATACCTGAATTTCGAGTTAGGCAAGCATAAGCAAGCTCCCCCCCCCCTCCTCCTCCTCACCTTACTCTACCCCATCACACCCCTCCCCCCCCCCTCCCTCCTGCTGAGCCTGTCTTGGCCTGGATTGTGCACAAGGTCTCTTGGTGTCTTACGCCACCACCACTACCACCTATGTACGTCGCCACCCACCCTCACCACCCACCCTCACCACCCACCCTCACCACCCACATCCTCGCTGACTCTGCCGCCCACAACCAAGGTAATCAGTATGCAACTCTAGCCTTAAATTCAAGCACAAAAACATACATGTGTAGCAAAGTACAGATTCACCGAGCGCACAATTAGAAATGATAGGAAGTTTGGAGATGTTTTCAGTACCAACACGTTAAATTTTGTAACGCTGTATCAGAATAGCCACAAAAGATTATATGGAGGAAAAAAATTGAGTGTATTGACCTATGCGAAGCAGCTCCTATTTATGCCCATGTAAATTAGTGTCTGACCAACGCTTGAAACAATCCAGCGCTCTCCCGCTCTCACTTTTGTTCCCCAAAGGCCTGGGCAGGAAAGCAGGACCCCGGAGACGGTAATCCAAGGAACCGACGCAAGGTAACCGCCCTCAAACTGAAGACGGTTAGACGTCGACCAGTGAAGTCTATGCTTCGTGTGAAGGCCTGGAGTATGTCTAGGCCTCAGTTGTTAAAGGCGCTCCAAATGTGCTTAGGAGACGAGAGAGATGTCAAATAATATACATGTAGAAAATACTGGAGGGCCAGGTACCAACTCTATGCGGTAAAATAACAACATACGGGAGTGAACGATATGGAAGGAAATGCAGAATAGAACCAGTAAAGAGCAGGGGTGACATAGGCACAATCGGAGAACTATATAAACATCAGAGGTCCACGGTTGTTAGACATCCTCCCAGCTAGTATAAGAAATATTGCCGGAACAACCGTGGACATCTTGAAGAACACAATCTAGTTCTCTCTTCAAGAAGTGCCGGACCAACCGGGGTATGGTGGGATACGTGGGCCTGCGAGACACTCAAAGCAACAGCCTGTTAGACCAAGCTCTCCTAAGTTGAGCCTGGCCTCGGGCCGGGCTGGGGGAGTAGAACTACTCCCAGAACCCCACTTTATACTTTATTCCTGAACATAGTCCAGAACTAAAGAGAAATGTGCGTACTAGCGGATGAGGTGGGGGGGGGGGTTGTACGGTGGTCGGGGTCACGTGGTTAGTCAGTGTAGCAGTTGGGAGAGATCGGGGCCAACCAGTTAAACGGTCGAGCGGCTACCTGTCCAAGTGGGTTGTTGTCCACGCTTGTTGCGTCCCGGCGTCGCTCGGTAACAATCGCAGATAAAGGCGAAAATCACATGTTGAACGACAAAAAAAAACTTGGAAAAATGTTAGATTATTGCTTTTGAAATGTGTGAAGTCATGGGTGCGTTTGGATGTTTTAACTTGAAAGTAATTTGTTTGAAGAAGAGTTTTATGAATTGTTAATTTTAATTTCCTACTGTAGTTGTTGCAGACGGTGGGCCGTTATGGGTAAATACAATGACTTTAGATAATGTATTTCCCCCTCGCCCATGTCTTTTCCTTACTGTTTTTGTTAATTGTATCTATAAGCGCCCCCCCCCTTCCATGGTTTGTGTCCGCCACACCTCCAACTGTGGAGCTTCAGCTCCAGGGCCTCGGTAGGCTATGAACCAAGCGGGTATATCACTCATCATTCAGCACTGTGGAAGTAGTTGAGGTGTTGTCTCCTTGTTCCATTTACTGACTGCTAGTGTGCGAGGAAACTTGCTTCCTTGCGCCAAGATGGTTCATCAGGGCGAGTTGCTGCTTCCCAAGAAGCATCATGTCTACCTCAATCCCTGAGTGTTCTCGCCTTGTGTGGTTACTACGTGCGTGCTGGGGCCAGCAGGAGTATCTAAACCCTGACAGCCGCCGTAACCAGCTGTCAATTGCCTAAGTCACTTTGTAATCCGAATTCCTTCTACCTACTTTTGAAATGTTGCTGCATTTGACTACAGAATCTGAATTGTAAATTCCATTTGCTTTACTGGCATTCGGCAATGTTCTAGCAGTTCTTACGCCTTCCTTTGCTCATCTACCCTTAAGGTTCCATAATTATCCTCATGATGTGCCAAATTCTGTACTGAAAATGTATTCGTTGACCTTGTCAATTCCTCTGAGAATGTTGTATGGTGTTATCACGCGTGTTCCCGCCTCAAAAGTGTGACATGTTTCATCTTCCACAGCCTCTCCTTGAAATGTAATGCTCACTTCAGGCTCAACCCTCGTTACATTACCATTCGTGCTTTCTAAGGGTGGCGTCATCTCTTATGAGTTGTACTCCAGTGCATCAGTCTCCAAGATAAGTTGTCTTCTGAAAGTCTACACGTGCCTTAGCTACTAATTGGATCAGGTTGTGATCAGCGAGGTTGTGACTTGTGTACAGTGTTGGTGGCTTGTGTGTGTGTTGCCTGCGTCTTGCTCTCGTCCACAGTGCTGGGCCAGAGGTCATGTCTCAAGTCTCCACTCACGCTTCTCCCCTCAACGTAACCTTTTTTTGTGTGTGTACCTGGAGTTTACCAAGTGTGTTCTGGGAGTTTTTTCAAGCCTGGCCCGGCCCAGGGCCAGGCTTGAATTGTGATAACTTGGTATAACATGATGTTGCTTGGAGCGGCCCGCAGGCCCACATATTCCCTACAGCCCGGTTGGTCCGGCACTTGCAGAAAACGTCTTATAGAAAAAAAAAAGTTTTTTCTATAAGACGTCCATTTTTGTTCTCTCAATATTTCTTATACTTGGTAGGAGGATATTGAACAGCCGTGATCCTCCGAAGTTCATTCATTGTTCACCTGATTGCTATGGCAATCAAAGGCAAACCTAAGGATCCCTAAGTTTGAAGGTTCTCTTAATACATCAGAACTACATTTTTTTTAGGTCACGCTATATTTGCTTGGTTATGTTCCCTAAAGGTTAAGTTATCAGACATCATTACCAGACCCTTCACATGTTGCTCTTCTACTGAGCGGATTTGATTGCGTTTTGTACCCTGTATTTTGTTTGTTTTGACCGTACCCAAGTTCCTGGAGATTATCACTGTTCAAACTAGTTATTTTCTGCTGCCCAGTCGAAAACTATTATCAACCTATTTTTCCATATCTTCTACAGAAGTAATCGTGATGCAGGTTTTTGTTGTTCTTTGTCTCCTTTAGTACCCGTACTTTCTCAAATTTGTGTTTTTTCTCTCCTGCGTGGAACTGTAGTCTTCTGAAATACAGGTAACGGCAATGGCCAACTTGTTTCTTGAGATGGTTAAGTAGTTTTACATAACTATCGCCTGTCATTTCCTAACTGTAGGCGAGACGTTGACAGCATCCTCGTGTGGCATCTCCCCTTTACCTAATGAGGTCGGAAACTTTTCCAGCGGTCACGACCTTAAGTCTTCCCGGCGGGTTCTGCTGTGGTTCACATCCTCCTGCTGATACAGCTCTTGAGTTGACACACTGCTGTTCCAATCAATCTGGTGAACCCCTTCACCAACCTGGTGAACGCGTTCTCTCGTGATTTGCTACTCCGTAAGAAAGTACAAAACCTAACCAGAGACGTATGAACCCAAGCAACCCACCTAACCTATCGAGTCGTATGACTAGAAAACGTTGATATTTGTGAGCCGTTACTTTTCATAGTAGGCTGCATTTGTAACGCTGGTTACCATGACGTGAAAGAACGCGACTTGAGTAGAGGAGGATGTTGATCTGGGGGAGTGAACACACATGGGTCTAGCACCGAGGCAGTTTATATTTTGGGGGAGGGAGGGGATTTACATTTTTTAGAAATTTGTAAATTTATATATTTAATTTGTAATGGATAGTTATTGTTTTCGTTTCATCTATCTCTAGTTCGGTCATATGTGGCGCTCCCAAACCCCCAAACAAATTTTCCAACTCGGTCTGGTCCAATCACTTGGGCTGGACGGTGGAGCGACGTATTATCGTACTAGAAAATGGAAGCAGCTGGCGAAAGTGACGTATTGTCTCGTTTTCTGTTTTGGGTCCTCTGGTAGGTTAGGAGAGGACACTTTAAACTGACCGTTTTCTTGACGTTGGGGAAACCTTAGGAGGACGGGGCTGTAATGTGGGCTTGGGGAGGATGATTGTGGGGGGGGGGGGGGGACCTGGTTCTCTGGGGCGGCGGGGAGGGGCGACTGGGGGGCGCCCTTGACATGGTGGAGAGCGCCTGGCCGCATTTTCACTTTCCACAAGAAACTGCGGCTAGCCTGTCTGCCCTCCCCCCCCCCCCCCCCCCCCACCCACGTCAGGTACACCAACCTCCTCGAACAAAAACATTCACAACAACAAATAAGTTTCTCCCTCGCTCGTTGTTCGTGCGTTGCCATATCTCTCGTTCACTTGTTGCCTTCCACTTGTCTTAATGTTCTAGATGTTCACTCGTCTTTATCCTTCTTCCTTTCGCTTGGTTTTCATCTCCTTAGATACCTCCAATTCCGTCTTGCTCTGGCCCCACCTGTGTTGTACATTTTTTGTTAACGTTGTCAGTCAGACATCGTGGACGTCGTGATCATGTCCGCGTCGCATTGTTTTCAGTATTGTTTTATCCCTTATTCAACCGTCATAGCACAGCTCGTCGAGTTGAGGGACAAGTTTGGTGGTGTGTCGCCTGGCAATATGAAACATTGTGCTCTAGGTTTCGGCTTGCACTGCGTACTGTGATATTGGTCTCACGTATGTTTACTAATGGTGTCTGATAATCAGGGCTGGGGAGAAAATAAAGGGCAGGGGTTTGAGGTGGGGGGGGGGGGGAGGGAGACCGTATCCCGTCTAAGTCCCCCCATCTCCTCTTGTCCTGTGTCTAGTCCGTCTGCCCCTGCAGGAGCATCGCCCCTTGACGGTAAGGTGATCCTGGCGGGTGGTGTGACGGGGGGGGGGGGGGACGTGTTTATTTGGTCTGTTGCTTTTACAGAGAGGGGCAGGACACCCTAGACGCCAGCACTGTCGGAAGGCGTCCCCCACACACCACCACCCGACGGTACACGCTGGTAAAGATGGCACCATTAACGGAGATCACTTGGCATCAAAGAATACCTCCCTGGTGGAAGACAAAGGGTCACAATACCTCCCTGGTACGAAATAAAGGGTCACAATACCTCCCTGGTACAAAATAAAGGGTCACAATTCCTCCCTGGTACAAAATAAAGGGTCACAATTCCTCCCTGGTACAAAATAAAGGGTCACAATAAGAGGTCAGTGGCTCAAGATTGGATCTATTTAGGATCTGTGCTGTTAAGATTTTAATATGGCAGGAGCACCTGGAGGCAAGATGCAAAGCAGTGCTTACGAAGGAAAGATTTAAGAATCCTCACGATACATTTAAGCTACAGCATCCCTCATGAAACTAAAAATAAGGTAATGGGTAATAAATAGGTGATAAAGGTAATAAATGAGGTAATAGCCAAGCAGAAGTATGGGAGGTTGATTGATGAAGATTAAGCTACCCAAGAGGTGGCCCGGGTATGAATAGATGGTAGATTTTTTCTCTTTTTGGAGTGAGTATGGGAGACCAGTCGGGCGAGCGGACAGCGCATTGTGATCCTGTAGTCCTTGGTACGATCCCGGGCGCTGGCGAGAAACAATGGGCAGAGTTTTTCACCCTATGCCCCCTGTTACCTAGCAGTAAAATAGGTACCTGGGTGTTAGCCAGCTGTCACAGGCTGCTTCCTGGGGGTGGAGGCCTGGTCGAGGACCGGCCCGCAGGGACACTAAAAAAGCCCCGAAATCATCTCAAGATAACCTCCAAGATAAGACCAGTCATTGGTAGATATACACCATGTGCGGTGTCCCACAAGGATTTGACAGATAATTCTGATCCTACTTTGATGGAAAGCTGCAGAGTTTCTGAACAAATGGCAGCAGAGGTGACGCAGCTGAAGCGCCAGGTGCGGATGTCTCTTTAAATACTGGTGTGTGTGTGTGTGTGTGTGTGTGTGTGTACTCGCCTAGTGTGTGTGTGTGTACTCACCTAGTGTGTGTGTGTGTGTTGAAGATAATACAAGCTTGTCCTTTTCTTCGGAGTTTAAGGAATTTTGTGTGTGCCTATATGAATAATCTGATCCTTGAGTTCACTTTGATCCTTCTAAATGTGGCATTACTGGTTTAGGGTGTTTCAGGATTATGTTGTGCTTTCATATGGGGTGGACCCCCGAGGAGGGGGGAGGGGGGGGGTGTTCTGGGAGGACCAGTTCTCCTTGGCTGGTAACACCGTCACTGCTGCACCCTACACTGCCTTCACCATCCTCTCTCTCTCTCTCTCTGCCCCCCTACCTCACCATTTGTACCTTAAACTAGTTTCTCATTATCTCTACCTTTCCCCCCTCCCTCCCCCCCCCCCCCCCCCCCCCCCCCTCTGTAGTGTCATGTAGAGGTAAGCTCGCGTCAGTACCCAGGGTTCGCATCCCTAATTTCTAGTTGTTCAATGAGCCGCCGCTAGTTGTTTTATAATATTTGTTACAAGTTATATTAACTAGGGTGTAGTTAGCGCTTGAGAAACTGTGTGCTAATTAAAGTGTAGCATTGATGTCGCTGTGCGGTACAACACAACATTTCTGTAATCGCAGATCGGGTTGTGTAGTTTTGGTTAATCAGTCTTGATTTCATGAGTAGTTTTACATTTATACCGACACAAAATAACCTCATTCGCTCATTCATAGCAACAAAACGAAGAATTATAATTTAGACTTAGAACCTTTTTGTCAGCGTTTTAAAAGGACCACATTGTTGCTGGTCTGGAAGCGGTCCACCCATGCCTTACTGTACTCGCCTATTTGTGCTTGTGGGGGTTGAGCTCTGGCTCTTTGGTCGCCGTGTTTGCCAACACAGGTTGAACCTGTGTTGGTTCCCAGGGATCAACGTCCCCTTGTCACCTCTTTGTGTATAATAATTTTAAGTTATTGCGAACCTGGGCCTAGACCGGGTTGGAGTGGAACAACTCTTGGAATTCCTAATTACTGCTGGGTGAACAGGGGGAAAACAGTCGAGGGTTGGCGCCTAGTCGATCCTCCCTGCCTAGAACTGGTAATCCAGACGCAATCGCTCGTGGGGGGGGGGCCCCGAGTATATTACCACTGTGCCACCAACATGGCGGAGATGGAATAATGATATTCTGATAAAAATATTTTAAGACAGATGTTGCTAATGGTGGTGTTTTTCAAGCCTCGACGCCACTTCTGGCTAAAATGTCCCTCTACCAGAAAAATAAAATGAGTAACATTCGCTGACATTTCAGATGATAACCGTTTGGAAAGTGTAACGCCCTTTAAGCCGTTCCAATTAGAAAGGTTACATTACAGAAACCCTTAAACATCAAAGCCCTAAAATCTAACACTGGGGGACTTTTTAGAACTTCTAAGACCCGTAGCTTAATTTTCTTTAAAAGAGTAAAGTTGCTTGAAGTATTTTCCAGACAACCGGGCTGCAGAGCTCGCGTGGTATTGGAAGCTAGAACTAAAAGGCAGGCTGATCAGGCCATCTACCAGAAGGCCTGGTCACACACACACACACTGAATAACAGACAGGTTCGTGGTGAGGGCTGAACGTTAGGTTGTTGGGTAGTGAATGAACTTGCCTACTGCGGGGATTGTATTACCTCTTCACTACTCATTAGGCTGTGTTTGTGTGGTGGCGTTTCTCCGTGAATGTGACGCTTGTTTACCGTCAATCATTACGAAATGATTAGACACTTTGTTTCTCTAGAAAAGTACACAAGATCTGTACATTCTGAAACCACTTGGTTCTCTCGGTATGAATTCTGGTATTCATTAAATATATGCCAAAAATGCGTTTGATTTACTGTTGTACACCTGCTCACTCCTTACCATTGTTGTAACGATTTGTTAAAGTTGAGAACAAAGTTTCTAATATACCTTCCAACAGTCAAGGTGCTTCTAGCGGAATGTGAAAATATCCCGCAATATGGATTACAGTGCTCGGTATTATGAAATATTAGAAGGCGTGCTTATAAGAAGTTGGTCTTGACATTTAATGTGGGGGCTGGTTGGACGGGGGGGGGTAAGGAGGGGGGGGGGGGGTAGGACTCTCTTAAGTGTTTACAGGGTAGAGCTATGGCTCTTGAGCCCCGCCACGTTATTGTTTCTGGTTGTTTCCTTTTTGAAGCTGTTAATTTTTATTTTTCTCTACAGTCTCTTGTAGCCCGTTTAATTTACTGACGCGGTGGTCGTTTAGTGTTTTCCTCCCGTCTCACTGGTGCGTCTGTCTCGACTTGTCCAATCTGTCAATTTTCCTCCTTAGCTGCTTGTATGTCATCTGTCTAACGTGGTAACTTTAGCCTCCTTGTGGCGTCTGACAGCTGTGTTCCGTGGGTTCTGTGGTTGATCCCAGAATGTAGGCTACTGTCTGCAGTCCAAAATGTGTAGCACAAAGTCTGCCCGAAGTGTTACTTAGTGCATGTGTACATGCGGGTAGTACCATGTATCTAATACCGTAGATGTACTGAACGTTGCTGCTTAGACACTGTATAGTAGTGCATAAAGGCATGCGAAGAACAAAGTTTGGAAGCGAATAAAAGAATTATGATAAGGGCAAGAAACAAAATAGATAAGTAGTGTTGATATAGTGCGGCGGTTGACACGGATACTCACCTAGTTGTGCTTGTGAGGGGTTGAGCTCTGGCTCTTTGGTCCCGTCAATCAACTGGTGTACAGGTTCCCGAGCCTACTGGGTTCTATCATGTCTACATTTGAAACTGTGTATGGAGTCTGCCTCCACCACATCACTGCGGTAGTAATGATGTGGTTTCCAAACCATTCAAGGGTAGGGAAGTGGGAGATATGTGTCGGAAAGTTTAGGGAGGTCGGTCTGAGTAGTGTTAGGTTATGGAGAAGGGGTGGGGGGGGGGGTCTTGTCGGGTTGCGCAGCTTTATGCGTGGCAAAAGCTTAAATATGTCGTTTATTAGACATGTTGGTTGTTCACGCACAACAAGACCGCATACTTGACTCGGTGATGGCTTTTGGCCGGGCTTGGGGAGAACCCACAATGCTGCCCAGGTACACCACCATCTGGCCGTGTACAACCCCCTGTCTCTCTGGCCGTGTACAACCCCGTCTCTCTGGCCGTGTTCAACCCGTCCTCATACAAAGAACGTCGCTTTTCGACCGTATGCGTTACTCAAGACCAAAAATTGTCATACTAGAAAATAAAAGCGGCTTACGAAAGTGATGTTCTGTCCCGTTTTCTGCTTTGGGTCCTCTGATAGGCTAGAAGAGGGTACTTTAAATTGACCGTTTACTTGAGGTTAAGAAACCTGGGGAGGACGGGCTGCTCAGACGCAAGGTTTAGTGAAGGTGTGTGGTGAATGTGACCCGTCACCCGCCAAAGGACAGTAGGACACAACCTGTAGTGTCCATTATGACGCCATAGTGATGCCGCACCTTGTGCGCTCACCTTGTGATTTTAATTTCGATGCACCAGGCTTGTTTATAACGTAGCAATGGGGCCTGACAGCTGAATGGAGCGCTTTGGATTCGTAGTCCTGAGGTTACGGGTTCGATCCCCGGTAATGGCGGAAACAAATGGGCATAGTTTCTTTCACCCTAATGCGTTTGTTACCTAGCAGTAAATAGGTATCTGGGAGTTTGACAGCAGTTACGGGCTGCTTCCTGGGGGTGTGGTGGTGGTAGGGGGGGGGGGGAGAATTGATTGATTTGGCAGTTTAGAGGCGGACCGAAAGAGGAGAGCTCAATCCCCGTAAGCACAACTAGGTAAATACATCTAGACGAGCACATCTAGGAGAATATAGAGAGCGATTCGCGACCGTGAAAGTTGATCTTTGTAATTAGTGTGCAGTATAGCTAAAGGGAAATCGTAATTGTCTTTCTGGAGCACTTTCTGAAACGGCCAGATCCGTCACATGTTGTACTGTGCGCGTTCACGCAGGGTTGAGCTTCAGTTCCTGGCCCACACCTTTCCAACTGCCTGGTGTCATGTCTCCCAACAACCTCGGGGCCTATATTTACCTTTGTACAGTTCATTCTTTTTTAACGCGTTACTCGACCAATGTTTCTTCTCTTCCCAGAGCATATTCTGTTGTCCCGGGACTGTCCACATCTCCTAGTTCGTCACTCATTAAAACCCGCCTATGGTCTGAATGGGTCTAGGATGCTGTTCACGTCTTGCTTCATAATACTGCTCTTAATTCTGGGACCAGCCTTGTACCTTAGTTTTTCTTTCTTTTTTTTTCCTGCTTGCGAAGACTCCTCATTGTGATTAATCTGATATTGGCCTCAAGTTAGTAGTATTTTCCTATATGAAATGTATTAGTTTAGTGTAAACTATAAAACTTGGTGTAATGTCCACTGTTAGGCGTGTTCTTGGTGGACACCATAGTGTTCTGCACTTGGGCTCCTTCATTGTCCTTATTTGACACTTCTTAGTATCTTGCGTCATGTCCACACGGGGGCCAGCGTCTTCTGGAGCGTCGTCGTCTGCCGCCGCCGCCTCCACTCTAGAGGTTTATCTTGAGATGATTTCGGGGGTTTACCGTCTCTGCGGCCCGGTCGTCGACCAGTCCTCCTCATTGTTGGACTGGTCAACCAGGCTGTTGAACGCGGCTGCGAGCAAGTTGACGTATGAGTCGCAGCCTGGTTGATCAGGTATCCTCTGGAGGTGTTTGACAAGTTCTCTTGAACACTGTGAGGGGTCGGCCAGTTATGCCCCTTATGTGTAGTGGAAGCGTGTTGAACAGTCTCGGGCCTCTGATGTTGATAGTTCTCTCTGAGTACCTGTTGCACCTGTGCTCTTTAACGGGGGTATTCTGCACATCCTGCCATGCCTTTTGGTCTCGTGTGCTGTTATTTCTGTGTGCAGGTTTGGGACCAGCCCCTCTAATATTTTCCACGTTTAAATTATTATGCATCTCTCCCGCCTGCGCTCAAGGGAATACAAATTTAGGCGCTCTAGTTGGTCCCAATAGTTTAGATGTTTTACCGAGTGGATTCTAGCAGTAAAGGATCTCTACAGGTCAACAATTTCTTTAGCTTTGAAAGGGGGGGGGGGCTGCTCCCAGTGAAATTCAATTAAATTCAGCCCCCAACCTACGAGCATTGTCATGTGATGATTCTTATTGTGCGCGTCATCTACTTCATATTTGTGTAAGGAGACTGTCCTTAAATGGTTTCCTCTTCCATTTCATCCCTATTTCCCCCTCCCCCCCCTCTCTTTATCTCTTTGTGTGTGTGAGAACAAGTGCATCCTTGAACATCTCTGGTACATCCTTCATCATGTATTGTTTACATGTTAACCATCCTGTCTTTACCAAAACTGTTACTATTGGCAGGTATCGTGTCCGTCTCCCAGCTCTCTCCTCACTTCTAACATTTTGAGGCTTGTTACTGTTTGTTTAATCCAATTCTGGTTCCTGGAATGAGAGAGTACTCAAAGTTGCAGTATTCGTCAGCTTAGCGCACGGCTCGTCTTACTACATCTTGGGTGACTGTCTACGTGTTCCCCGTCGGTAGTGACAGGTGTCTTCAGTCAGCATAAGCCTCTTATCTAAATGTGTTTGAGGCGAGGCTTATCAGTTGGGCTCTGACTCACCTATGTTCCTCGTGCATTTTGTTGTTCTAGCATTCTGTTCTGCTTGTTCTTGAAACTAGTTGGAGGTAGATTTTACCTCCTCGCTTTACCACATGTAGTGCATAGAAATGTCTCTTCTTCTTTAGTGTTCGAAATTATTTTTCCACTGACCACCTCTTGTGTGCAATAATGTCGGTGCAATATAGCCAGCTAGTCGGTGGTATTCAACAACAGTAAAGTGCTCAGCGTAACCGTACAGAATCTAAAATAATTGCTGCCAGATTATAGGTCGTATCTAACCCGACCTGTGATGCAGGGAATTAGTTTTGATTCGATCGATATTTGATATGTTGCTAGTATAATATGGTGGCCCTTTTATTGGTGGCTCCCACGTTTATTTGAGGGAGAAGGATCACTGATACAACTGTGTAAATTAAAGAAACTAGTTTATCACTGTTAACCCTACATTTTGGGAAATGTTAGTGTACGAAGCGTCTACTCGCTGCTTCCCTAAGCCATAATGTTGCAATATGACACGCTTAACTGCACGGCTCAACCTAACCAACCCCTTCTCTCGAACATCGTATTTTGACGTACAAACTCCCTAAGGGCAAAAACTAGTGAACCAAAAATAATAGTGGCTCGCAAAATTGACGCGATGTCCCGTTTTGTACTCGTGGGTCCTTGGATAGGTTAGGTTCGGTTAATTTAGTACGTCGGTTTAGTGACATTGTGGACGCTGAAGAGGATGGGCTGACCTAAGAACACTGCCGTGTTCAAGGGATGTTCACAGGAGCTTAATGGGGATGATCGGGATATAATTAGCATGCACAACATTACAGTCTGACGTGTTGGAAATTAGTCACACACGTGTTAGGTCTTACAACCGCTTCCTGGTCTCGATACACAGCAGGAATCGATTAACGGAGGAGACGATGTTTAATATTTCTTGAGGTTTTTTACTTGGAGCGGCTTACCATCAACCTGTCCTCTTAAAAATAACATCGCTTTTGGCCGTTTACCCGTATGGCCGAAAGTGGACGTAATTTGAAAATAAAAAAAAAATGAAAATAAATTTGGGATTTTTTTTTTAACAGTAGTAAGTTAAGGGTCCTCTGATAGGTTAGGTGGGCAGGAAATTCTGTTTCAAAACGTTAATTGAAAGTTTCCTCTCCTAACCTGTCCGAGTAAGCCGGACGACTCAAACAGAAAACGGGACAGTAGTCACTTTTGAGTCGATTTCACTTCAAAATACGTCCAAATTTGGCCATAGCGCGCATACGAGCGAAAAGTGACGTTATTTTTAAGAGGACGGGTTGTACCATGTGGCTGGGCTCATGTCTGCACAGTACACCATTCCCATGGAGAAGCCTCGTGCGGGAGATGACGAGCCCACACCTCGCTAATTTGTTTCACAAAACATCTATATAGAAAAGTCAATGTAGCTACTGCCTCGAGTCATCTCATTGGTTCACCTCGTCTGTTCTCTCGGTATCTTGCATGTTCTGATCATATCCATACTCGAATTATTATAGTTTCTAACCAGCCAGCATAATCATAGTTCAGCTCCTCTTTGGCATCTTAGCACATCTTTGAATTTTTCTTGGTCATTTTCTCGTGCGTTACATGGTGGGGTACATGCTGGTGCAGCATATTCCAGAATACATCTAAAAGTAGATGTTGACCAAACCACATTTTAGAAGATGAGACTATGACGTTTCGGCCCGTCCTGGATCATTATAAAGTAGATTGTGACATTAATCAGACATCTAAAGTAGATGTCCGAATAATAACCTGTTGACGTTTCAAAATGTTTCTAATTTCATTTCAACAGTGAAGTTGTGGGCGCTGCTGATCACCATTAACATTCGTATAGTCTCCAGAGGCTTTTTTAGTTGCTATGACAGTTGGTTCCATTGTGTACTGTACTACTATCCAGGCCTCGGTTTGCCATTTATCAAATGTCATTAAATTTGCTGGGATTGAACATTAGTAGCCATTTGCAGACGATGAGTCACAATGTGGCTAAGATATGATGACCAAACCTCACACGTCAGAAGATGGAGGAACGACGATGTTTCGGTCCGTGCTGGACCATTACCAAGTCGTATGTGGACCATCATGACGTAATATTTGATAATGGACCAGGGCGGACCGAAACGTTGTCGTTTCTCCCTCTTCTGGCGTGTGGTTTGGTCATTATTAGTAGCCATTTCTCTGCCCAGTCCTGCAGCTTACGTTCTCTGGTCTGTGTACCTGCGTACACTCGTGTAAATGTGTCTGTAGGGTTGACCGTTAGCTTCTGGGCCCCGCCTCAACAGTTGTCCACACTATTTTCTCACTACCCTTACGTTTAAACTATTCTTCATAACATTGTTGTGACAAATCTATGCCTCAAGTTTTATGTTTGAAAATGAGAGGTCTGTGACAGGTTGGCGGAAGAATGTTCGAATTACCCCCCCCCCATCCCTACCTCGTAGCCCCCCCCCTCTTAACCACATTGGCGGCGTCTGGTCTGGTCTGGTGTTCCGCTCTGGTTTGTGATCCCCCCCCTTCCCTCCCAGTGGCTTGGCGCTTTCCCCCTGATAGTTCCCTTCCCCTTTCCCCCTAAAATGCTATCATGTATCAATCCCCCCCCCCCCCGCCCTATTCCGCCGCGTCCTGCTAAGTTTTTTCACCATTTTATTTTTATCTTCCTTATGGTTTCCGTTCGTTAGTGTCCATGGGGGGGGGGAAGAGGACAATCGCAGGCTCCAATCAATTTCCTCTTATTTATTTCCTGTTTCCTCATATTTCCTGTTTACTAAATGTAAAACTTTCCTTGATTTGCTGTCCATGTGTGTATGTTGTTTACGGGCTACTCATGCCCGTGCCACCTCTTGGGTGGCTAAATCTTCATCAACGTGTCCATGTGTTGAACATATTCTCGCGGTCTTCTCCTTCCCAGTGTTCCTTCCCTTCGGGGAGATTGATTGACAGCCTTCTGATCGGCTTTCCTCGAGTGGTAAGCAAGTGATTTTTGTTTTGTTGCGGCTGTTATCAGTGGTGGTGTACGGAGTAGGGCGAGGGGGGGGGGTACTATAAGTTACACTTGCCAGGGGTGAGCTAATCCCCCCCCCCCCCCCTTCTTATGCTCGGCCGCTCAACCCTTACATAACTGGTGTATAGGTTTCCGAGCCTATTGGGCTCTTTTCACATCTACATTCGAAGATGTGTAGGAAGTGTGCCTTCATCACCTCGTTACATTTTGGTGCATTCCATTTGCTCGCCGTCTCGGGGTTCAGCTCCCGAGCCCATTGTGCCTCCTAACCTTTCCCATTACCATCTCTATGGTAATGGGAAAGGTTAGATGCATCTCATTCCACGGGATGAGATTCTTAGTAATTTAACTAAACTAAGACGCTTGTACTACTAGTGTGGCTAATTTTTCATTTTGTTTTAGTGTTCCCTTGTTCGTGTAACAGCACTCACACCTTGTGTACTCGCCTAGTTGTGCTTGCGGGGGGGGGGGGTTGAGCTTAGGCTCTTTGGTCCCGCCTCAACCAGTTGGTTGCGTGCGTGCTTCCTGTCTGTGTATGTTGGAGGTAAAACACCGTGACGCCATGTTAACTCCCGTCTTTGGTAATTCATTCCTCTTGAGCTCTGGGACACGGGATGGTCCCAGGGTGGGTGAACATGGATGTCATATCCCTAAAGTGGGGGGGGGGGGGGAGTAGCATTAGACCCTTTTGCATTGTCTTTTGTTCTCTTTTAAACAAAGTAAAATTCAGCTTGAAATTGTACATCTTGCAAATTAGCACCACAAAGTTTTGTTCCAACTTTCGGCTCTGTTAAAGAGTAAGTTTGATGCCTTGTTAACCAAGACACGCCGTGTGTAGTACTGGTCAGCCTCGGTGGCCTAGGGAGAACTTGGGCCAACAGGCCGCTCGGAGCGGTCTGCTGGACCACATACCCACCTCGGCCTGGCTAGTCCCGTCTTCATTTTAAAAACACTGCAATCACCACCATTGGCCGATTCTTCAATAAATCACTGAACTATATTATAACGGATCTCTAACCCTGTCCGTGGAGGACAGAGGAAAATGTGTATATGCTGGTTAGCATTATAGATGTGTGGTCACGTCTGTGGTAGAGAATAACAGGTTCCTGCAAGAATTGTATTACTATCTATTTGCTTTTTGAACAAGTCTGCCTTTGTTCCGGTAATATTTCTAATGTCTGCTGGGAAGTATTCAACAGCCGTGGTCCTCTGGTACTCATAGCTACGACCACGCCTCCTTCAGACTGGCAACGGGTAGTGTCTCGTGGTGCTGAGGCTGACGGCGGGAGTAATGTGTACATAATGACATTGCTTGGTAATTGTGTGTAATATGTGCATTTGTACATGACTAGCCACCCAAGCGTGGCGGAGGTCTGGCTCAGTTTACATAAATGTTGTATGGAACGCAGCAGCGGGCAAAAGGACAACAGTCTGCTCTGAACATGGCTCCAACAAAATGCCGTCTTTGCTCAAGTGAACATGGCAGCAAATTACACACGAGCACTTAAGGTGTACCCTATGCGGTGTGGCAAGCAGCACTCGCTCCCTTCTTGGCTATGTGGAGTTTTTCCTAGGATCAGTCCCCCCACGGCTCTGTCTCCGACTTGAGGTGGACAGTCTGATAAACCAGGTAACTAGACGCCCCCGCACGCAGTGAACATAAATGAATCGAATGACGGTCAACACAAGACAAAATGATGACCGCTAACCAGACCCCCATATTTCTCCGCTACCCAGCCCGTCTACTCCCTGAATTTGCACTGCACAAGTGTTACAGCACTCTGCAACCATCAACCCTCCTTGAACAATGAGAGCCCCGGTACTCAACCACACCTGTGTCTCCATCAGCGGGCCCTCAGGTAAGGAGAGTGATGGCTGCAAAAATTACCTTCATGCATCTTGCAATAACTAATTCCTGCAAGATGCTAATTAAAGCCTAATTTCATCAGGCAATGTACGAACACCCTGGCACAAGGAAATATTTCCGATAGTTTAAATTACAATCACAGAAGAGGTTCACTAGCTGCCTTAATTGTTACAAGGGTAAAGTGTCGTCACTGACCCACCAAGGCCACTTGTGCAGCACTTGACCTATTCAAGAATCGGCATTTGAATTCCCTGCATGAATGTTGCCGCCTCATTTATCAAGGTTGAATATTTTCATCTTCCTGTTGTTTTTATAATCTGTATCCTCGTCATGGGTTTTCCTCCTCCGTGGTGACAGTTTTGTTGAAGCATTGCCTACTGACCTTCAATCTGCGTACCTAATTAGTCCAGTTTGTATTTGGTTTATTCTACGTTGGTTGTGACATTTTTCGTCCCAGTAAGGTACTTGACCGTGCTGCGATAGGACGCTGACCCTGAAGTATTTTGTGTTGGGTTATAGATATGTCTCGGCCTCCTCCCGCGAGTGCGCCGTCTCGGTAGTTCAGATGTTTAGCTCCAATTATACAAGCCATAAACGACGTTGTCCGCCAAGCATCCTGGAAAGCCTTGGCTATATCCCTAATCATCATGTATATGGTGGCCACGTCTCGTCAGACTCGTCTCCAGCGATGATCAACTCCCTTGTCCTATCTTCAGACCCGGGAAGAACGCAGAGCGCATGCCGAAGTGAACGGCGGGGAGGGAGGACAAGGTGACCGCATCAGATATATATATCTGGTATACATGTGTTAGTACTAGCTAAGGGGGCTGAGCGTGACGTACATGTAGTAGTGGGGGAGGGGGGGAAGACGGTTTGGTATACATGTAGTGTTGGCGGGGAGGGAAGGTGGCGGTGGTATTCATGGGGCGGTGGCACCGACCTCGACACACAACTTCAGGTAAACCATCAAACATTGGCATTCAGGGTATCGAACCATTATTTAAATTATTTATACCATCTTAAAGTTCATTGAGGGGGACGCGTTGACCTTGCCGAGGGGGGAAGGGGACGGTAAAGCAGGACGGGAACTTGCTAATGTTTGTGTTGACCTTAATGCAGTGAAAGGGTCGATGCAAATCTCGTTGCGCTTGATTAGATGGTGACTTATTTTAAAATTAGTCTTGTAATAGTGGAGGCGAGTGGGGGCAAAGGCGACCTTCCTCGGTGTGGGGTGGGATTGTGTGTGTGTGGGGGGGGGGGGACTATAGGTGTGTGGTAGAGGTGTTCCCTGCACCGGACGCTTGGGTGCAGTGGGAATGACCTTGTCTGCGGGCGAGACGGGCCCGTGAGACAGTTACCCCCCAGTTATGTGGCCTTCACCGTCACTACACACTGAAATAGAGGCGAGGCACGCCACTGAATGGGATCAAGCGACAGGGTTCGTCTTGCAACGCAGATAAAGCTGGATTGGCAGCCCAGAAACGACAACACAGATTGTAATGACATTCTCGTAAGATCAAAATGACCAAAACCAAGATCAAATGACTTTTAGGCCTCTCATTAGTGAAGTGGAATGTACAGATTAAGATTCAATTTTGTGTTTTCGCTGTATAGCCTGTGTCTAGCAATGCGATGGGAGTAATGGAAGAATGTGAAATTTACCCATTCTGAAAATGCTTTAAACTTCATTATGTGTGCCTAGACATTCTACTCGAAGGCTAAATTGCTGGCACTCGTTGTTCATATAGTCGTGTAAAATTGTACTAACACTGGCACGGTATAATAATGTATGAAAATGTAAAAAGCCTAAAAACTAGTGACATTCTCCACAATAAAATTTAAGAGTAGTTCCACATGACAAGTTTTGGTTGTAAAGCAACGATGGTAAGTACAGATTGGACGTGTTCGTACCTTGTTTGAGAGGGCGCCAGAATGTCCGTGTTCCAGGGTTAAGGCTCGGCAACCCGGGCGAACGCGGCCTCTCGGCAAGAACAACTTGTCGTACTGATCAAGAATTTACGAAAAACATTATTATGGAGGCAGAACAAAATGCGAACGTTGTATATACACACGTTCATCAAATGCCGTTTTTTGTGACATGAAGTGATAGTTTTGTATATTTTGTGAAAGTTAAAAGCAAACAGCAGAGATTCTCCAAAGAAAAATGAATAGATAAAATAATTTTGGCGATGGTGGTAAAGGTAAAATAGGGATAAAATGTTTACATTGCCGAATCTTAAGCGTATATTTTTTGAAAAGTACGTAAACGTTTATGTATCAAAAGTACCAGAAAACGTGTAATTGACATTTTCAGTAGTTGGAGAGTAAACTTTCTGCTCATGCATATGGTAATTGTGTGAAACAGCTGTACAATGTTGATATATGACTTACCCGCATACAGTACGGTGCAGAGGTACTCGAGGCGAGACTGTACTTGCTGCTTGTCACCTGTCATTAGTGTCGCCATGTTAGACGGTAGTGGGGAGTCGTGGACCAAAGGGTGATAGGGAGTGGGGCAAGACACGTGGTGGGGGAAAAGGTAAGGTAAGGTAGGGGGGGGGGAGGGGGAGAAAGTGTACATCTGACGCCCAGTTTAGCAACATCTGGCTCCCGCGTTATTTATACCTGCTGCTCGTGCCGTTTCCCCCATTTACCCGGTGTGTGGCGTGCTGGACCGTCCACCCGGCCATATGACACACTCGCACTACCTATTTTCCTGGCCTGTGTTTTGACTTCCCTTTGCAACCACGAGTTACTATCTTAACTCCGCGTCCCATTACCGAATTATGGTTATCTTGAGATCTTGATGATTTCGGGGCTTTAGTGTCCCCGCGGCCCGGTCCTCGACCAGGCCTCCACCCCCAGGAAGCAGCCCGTGACAGCTGATTAACACCCAGGTACCCATTTTACTGCTAGGTAACAGGGACATAGGGTGAAAGAAACTTGGCCCATTGTTTCTCGCCGGCGCCTGGGATCGAACCCAGGACCACAGGATCACAAGTCCAGCGTGCTGTCCGCTCGGCTCCCTAGATTATAGATTGGTAGATTATAGTATTGTCTTAGTCAGCCCTGCAAACGCAAAACGAAATTGTTCCTATTTTCCGCTTGTTACAACTTGTAATAGTTATTACATCTTATTGTAATGTCTTTATGACGTATTAGAACGTTGTTACAACTTGCTATATTGGTTGTTACAACTTGTTAGGTGTTAAAACTTGTTCTAACGTTGTATCAACGTCGTAGTTTGGTCGTGTTTGGCGGGCGGTTATTGGGCCTCTACACTGGTCGGTGTCATCTGCTTGGACGATTAGTGTCTTTTCAAACGTCACAAATCGGTACTAACTTAAACATCCTGGTAAATTTATCTAACAGATGTCCAGTATGTTCAAATATTTGTAAATGGCGAGCAAGGCTTACAGAAAATGTGATGTTTTGGGATGAAATTGAAAAGGTAGTTGGTAGCAAATAACAATCATGAGTTTTACACACTCGCACAAACGTGGTGTATATCAGAGAAAAATCAACTTATTAGGTGCCCGGAACCCGCGACCAACAGACCGCCAGCCACAACCTCTACCCACTGCCCTACCCCTAACAGAAATAGTTTACTTTGGGGCAAAGTTAAGGGTTTCCCCTAATATACTCCTAACTGAGTATCTCTGCTATAATAATCATTGGCGAGTCTTGTTGAATATTGCAGAGTTTCTTGCTGCCTTTTAAGAGATGTTGAAGATGTGAGGCGTTTACTCACAATAATACTCTAAAATATATTAAGCCCGTTTAGAATAACTGAATATATTCAATCTTGAGTGGTGAAGAAATAAACATTGCTATGCATTATTCAAAGTTTACATTTGGTTAGACAATTTTGCTCCATACGTCTGGTGCTGCTGTAAACGTCTAAAAAAGTAAATATTATCGCATGAGTCCAGTGATTAGTCGCAGTTCGTAATTGCCTTCACATGCAGTGTGTGGAGGCAAATTTGAAATGTAACATGTGTTGGAAATGTTTCCGGGGTGTTCCCGCGGAGCACCACCTTGTGGCCAAAGGATAGGGTCAAGCTCTTGTCTAGTTAGGTCACAGAGCCCTATCTCCTCCGGTTCTACTCATGACTGTTGCATAGTCAAGCAGTTGTTTGTAAAGCTAACTCACTAGGGATCGATGAATATTTATACTGTCAGTGTCCTGACTACTGTTTCAGCCCAACTACTTGGGCTGGACGGTAGAGCGACGGTCTCGCTCCATGCAGGTCGGCGTTCAATCCCCAACCGTCCAAGGGGTTGGGCACCATTCCTTTCCCCCGTCCCATCCCAAATTCTCATCCTGACCCCTTCAAAGTGCTATATAGTCGTAATGGCTTGGTGCTTTCTCCTGATAGTTCTCTTCTCATTACTGTTTCAGAGCACTTACATCTGACGCTGAATGACTTAAGCCTTTCGTCACTGAAAGTTTTTTAAACTTTTAAAGTTACCAGAGTCAAAGTTACCAGCTGTGTGATCTGTTTATATAAAATAGGCCTAGTTGTGTGTTCGTAGTAATTCTTAGGTTACTTTAAATATTTACTTACACCATATTTAGAATATAAAAACATTTCATATAATAATGTTAAATTAGTAATTATAAGCTGGCACTGCCAGTGCTGTGACTTGACCTCATTAGTCCCCCGCCTCATGTTCTCTTATTGTTTGACAGGTCGCAGAAGAGATGACCTCAGGGAGCGTCCACATCCCCACACAGCTCTGGCCAGCAGTCAAGCAGAGGTCGGGCCAGGTCATCCAGGGCCAAGCTGACCACTTCTAGAAGCATCTAGGAATCGTCGTTGCAGTCTTCTAGGAGTGGATATGCGGCTACATCGCGTCCGCAGCTTCTAGAACAAAACAAAGACTTCTCGAGAAACAAACGAGCATTCAACACATCTTCCCATGCCTACCTACCCGCCCGACTTAACTTCAGAAGTCGTCCTGTTGCAATTATTAGCACAACGAAACAAAAAATGTAAATCTCTAATGTTCCCCTCTCTCCCCACGTCCTTTTTGTCTTTGCCTTTAAAAAAGCAGTCATCAACAACGTATGAATTTGGAGGGAGGCGGTGTGAAGGAAAGGGAGGGAGAGTTGTGGTGGAGGCAACAATACGACCCGGAACCAAGGCACGCCACCTGCATCTACCTACGCCATCTGTGGGAAGAAAGTGTAACTGTTACTCTCGGGGTGTTTGAATTTGGATCACGCATCTGACAGTTTCATTTCTTTTGTGCTTATTTTCTTTTCCATATCTGAAACGTATGTTGGCAGAAACCATTACAGATGGGTTGTTGTACGTGCCAATCGGTTGCATTAGCAGAGAATATTTGTAAACTTTAATGCAGATGTTTAATCTGTGTAGGTAGAGTAACTAAATTACATTCTAATGGGGGTAATAAGACTGAATATGCACATACGTTGGACATAGAAATTAGCACGCCAGAGATTGAGACTCGACAGTTTACCACGCATGTGGTAATGTGGTCTCGTGTGAGTGTGGTTTACAGCGGCTTAATTACGGCTTACAGAGCAGATTTAATGTAGAGCGTGGCTTAGGGAGCCACGCGCTAGAAGAGCAGTTGTTTACCAGGCTGTGTAGCCTGGTGTGGTCAGTACCCAGAGCAAGGATTACCTGTAGTTTATTTGGCAGAGAATATATACCTTGCGCTTGGTTGATTGACCAGACCTTTTCTTTGGTTAAAGTGCAAGTTTGTGGGCCCTTGTTACTAGCAGCTTGCTTTGGCTAGGGCTTATCTACACCCTCCTTTGGCCAGGGTGTAGTTTGACTTTGACCTGTAATTCGCATACAAATTGTAAATTATCATGGCTCTAGGTCTGCTCTGCCTATAGCCTATTTATGAACTGATGACCTGTGGTTGGAGTGTGCCCGTGTGGTGGTGGCGGCGGCGGCGTGGCGAGGCCACAGCAGTCACAAGCAGCCCTGGGTGGCTCTCAGGAGCTGCCCATCTAGTACCATTTGTTTTATATCTCCTCTAATAGGTAGGTTCACTTAAATATTACCCATTATTTGTCCAGGGGGTGTAAAAGTCCACGGGCGTCTGAAGCCCATCTTCACGAAGGTACAAAGCTCTAGGCGAGTGAATGAATGAATCCTCTCCTGATTGTTTCACATGTGTAGATACATCACATCCATTGGTAAAGATTAGTTTAACCCATATGCTGTGTGAACTTATGAGAGAGAAAAGTGTAAACGTTGAGTGAGTTGAGATCATCTTCGTAATTGCAGTTTATTCCTCTAAATGTGATATAGAAATGACTTTTACTTGTGGTTGGTGTATTGGCCGTCTTAAGGACATCTTAAAGAACTATATGTAGCCAATATCATAATTCTGCAGTAACCAGGAGAAACGTGCATATAAACGAGGCTCTTCTAGTTTTTAAAATGGCGGGGTTTACATGTCTTGCCCGTCTAGTGATATGTAAATGTTAAACGATATTTCTTTTTTTTTTTTTTAAGTAGGCCTAAGTATTTTCTTGCAAGCACAAATCAGTAGGAAGGATGTATCACGGCTCGTGTGTGCAGTGTTCTCCCCCCCAAAACACATCATTTTATTGTATTTATAATAGGCTACACCGTCGATGATCACGATGGGCAATTTAGAAATGTGAATTTGTAATTAGAATGACTTAATTATCCCTCCGTTACATAAATTTCATACCTGCATATTACTTTCATTGTGGACATTTCATGGGACTTGTGGGAATTTATTATATTTGAATTTTCTTGTTAAAATCAGTCGTCCCCCGACACCTTCACTGTGCTCTGGTTACTCTTAAGGTGTGAGTGTGTATATGTATATCTATCCCTTGCTATCACTAGGCAAGAGGGCAAGCAGGGGGAGGGGGGCAATCCCCTATAAAAAGCTGTGATTTAAGGTGTAGCACCATTACTGTGATACCTACAGGTGTGACCCACTCTCTGTAATTAATGACTTCGGTGAAACCTTTTCCTGTTTTACAAATCTCCCAGTTGATTGAGTGATGGATTTTCTTGCAGCTATGCAATGAAGGTTCGATTATTTCCCCCCCTCCCCCCCTCTCTCTCTTCTCCACTCGCCCTCCATGTGTGTGCACACCTGAGCCGGTGATCACCTTTCCCTGCAGACTTGCCTACCACGCAATCTCACTCATTTGAAGGAGTTATCCCCCGAGATGGGCAGCCGGGATAGATGCTCATCAATGACCTGTATAAACTCGGCAACAGACATGAACTGATGTTAGAACATGTCTGTTACAGCTCAATCATCAGCAACGGACCTGGCCCCTTGGTGTTCTTTTTTTTTTAATATCTCGCCCAACACCAGCGTTGTTTGTGTTCAGTGTATGGTTTTAGCCTTTTTATCTTGTCTTCTTTCCCCAGATGTAATGTAGTAATGGGTGTTTTCTTGCACTAGTATGGAGTGTAGGTGGTGTACATAAGGCTAGTGTCGGTATTAGGTTAGATACCCTTGGGTGTTCTTATCAGTTTAGTGTGACGTCTTAACGTGGCAAGCTCCTCCTGTGGGGTCTCTCCTTCAGGTCAATGAGACTGGAAAGATGGGCTCTTTATTTTTGTAATGGTTACTTTCATCCTTGCATCTCGCCCCAATATTCCTCTATCCTTTCCCACCCCCTCCTATTTATCCCTTCTTCCCATCTTTTCTCTATACCATTGCTACCTTCCCCCCTTCCCTCCCAACATCTCTTACACTTCATTCAGCAACATTAAATCCCGAGTGATTTGGCATTTTCCTCGTCCTGTGATTAAGAAGTTTCCACTGACGAGCTGGGTGCTCTTAGGACCCCCTCGGAAGGGGCACCTGAATAACTTCTTGATTAGGCAACTACTCGAGTCGTTATGAATAATTACTTGAGTGTTTAAGTAAATCCTTAAGTGTTTGTGTAAATATTTAAGTGTTGAAAATTGTGTGTTCAAGTAATTAATAAGGTGCTTTGGTCAACACCTCTGTGGTTAAGCAAGCACTTCAGTAGTTCAGTAGCTGCTAGAGTTGTTTGCTGGATTACTTGAGTGATGTACACAAGGTGTTTAAGGAAAATTTAGTACTTACAATTTGCTGACCTGTACATGTACTGTGGATGCATAATTGTACTATAAACCTGTTTGTGCACTCTGAACACTAGTACTTCACTAAGTTGTACAAGCACTTTGTATTTCAGCTGCTCAAATGCTTACATAAACTTAATATTGTTGAACTTGGGCTGATGTTTATCGCTTCCTGTCAGGATAGATACATTTCTAAGGTAATATTTTTCCCCTGTTAATTTTATCCAATGCCTAAGAAAGGCCATAGCTTGACTAATCATTCGGAAGGGACATGTAGCTGATCAGCTAGTGTAAATGGGCAAGCATTTAGGAAATTGTAAGAGACTTGTAAAGAGGGACAAAGTGGAATCTCATTTTAATGAGTTCGGAGGAATGGTCGAAGGAGTATGACCAAAAGCTGATCAATTGGAGCAATGCAAGACCCCCCAACCCCCCAACCCCCCAACCCCCCCAAAAAAAAGTCGGGAGAAAGGTGCAACTTGGTCAGGATAAGGAAGTCTGTCAAACGACTAGCATTTGACATTGGGGACACAACTTGTAGAGACATGTTCTGTTGATAGCTTAGTACACGTTTCTGGAAAGAATCGAAACGTGATTCTATCATATTGGTAGGTGAATTTCTAATCATTTTTGGATGTGTCTCTCCACTTCAGTTTTAGAACCTATCGTCAAATGCTAATAGAGCTTAAGAGGGCAGCCCCCCCCCCCCAACCCCCTTCATCAAATATTAACTTAATTCGCTTCATATTGAATTTTAGAGCCTCGTGTATAAAACCGCTGCCAAACTCGGTTAGGACAGATACAGATTTGTCTTAGGTCAACTGCTATGGAGAGTAGTATCCATTTCAATGATTACTCCTCTCTTAACCTTTGTTGCAGATCTCAGTGAATGGTAGAAAGGTATACTTGGCTGATAACGGGATATAGTTTATAAATAGGAAGAAATCATCGCTCATTTTTCATTTTTATTTAATGCCGAAATAATGTACATATGAATATTCTACAGTTTCAGAGATACTGTTTACATGTTTTCATTTTACTGTGGATTGTTGGGTTGCAAGAGACCAAGGTTTTAAAACAGCGTTCAGCTAGGTCATATAAGGCACTCTTTATAGTTTTTTGCCTTTTTGTTCCTCATTGTTCTGTGCACAGAAATGAGATGTTGGATAGGTACTAGTTTGTGTTGCACGTGTGTGTACAGTACAGTAGATTTTCCTTATTATTTTCTTTGTCCTTCTGTTTTCAAGTGTATACAAATAAAACCATGAGGTTAACGTTGCCACAACCAGCAGCAAATTTTTATTGTAGCGGTAACATTCCTCCTCCTCAAGAGTACGTCTAGATTTATTGGGTAAGATAAGCGTCTTGATGGTTTTTTTTAATTAGGACATGATTCGGAAGCTTGTAATGCCAGGCTGATATTCTAGTACTGGAGTGAATGCTGCTTAACGGTTTTAAGTTTGCATTCTTGAGATAGGTTTTGGTTTTGTCATGTGTACTGTAAATTTGGAATTACAACCATAATGGCTGTTAAGTTCTAAGAGATTGATAAATTGTAAATGCAGTTGTAAATATTTAAGTTTAATATTCATTTTCCCATCTAAAAAGTCAGTTTGGGCATCTTGTCAACTGCACTCCACTTTCCTTGTAGTACACAAACACACACTTTGTCCTCTCAACAAAACCAAACATAAAACTAAGAGGATAAACAAGAAGGAAAGTGGATCGGAACATTATTCCAGTGAGACTGATTTGGGTAGTGGGTTGAAAATAATACTGTACAAGTTTAAGCATGAATGATTAGTGAGAAACTGACGTTAAAAGAAAACAAAAATGCACATCCATAATACTGCTTCGAAATAAAGACGTACAAGTTAGGAGCCGAGGAACCTTGTACGTTTCATAGTCCTAGCGTCGTCCTTCCAAGCCACCGCCTCCTTTTTTATATACATGTATATATGTGAATGTAGCTTTTTCCTAGATGTAAGAAATGCTGTTACTTTGGCATTTTCTAGGGAATAGCTGATAGGATAGGGTGTCTCTATTTATTAATTTGTTCTGGTTTGCTCACAGTTCATTAGCTTTTTTTTCCAATCTTTGCATACAAAATGCCTGTTTGAGTGCAGATGTGATGCATAATAACCTTTTTATTAAAAATGGGGACCAAAAGATAGGCTGCAAAGCATTTTTTTTAATTGTAATATTTGTTTTTACTTTTGTTTTCTTTGTCCATTTGGCAAAAAATTTTGTTGCTGTTGTTGGTCTTATATTTGGAGGGCAGAGATTTATAAATAGTAGAGAGAGACCTGACCTTCACAAGAGTTCAGGCCGGTGGAGGATGTAAGCTAATGTAGTGTGTCCGACTTATTGTCTTTATATAAGATAAGGTTTATATAAGCAAGTGTACTAAAGTCGTCAATTAATACACGACTACTATAAGTAGAAATGTATACCATCTGTGTAGAATAGCACGAGGCTTGTCCAAATGTATTTCACGTTAATTGATACCGGTATAAGGATGTATAGTATAGGAGACCTGTTTTCCAGATCTGCATGCCAATCTGAGTATTCTGTAAGCCTCTGGCACAATATTGTGTAGCAGAAAAATTGTACCATATTAAAGTACGTCCACCATGTTGCCATGGATAATACTAAACTGTAACGATCAGTGTTCAGACCTCCCTCATGCCAACAGAAGTCAGTTACCTTGGTATGCCACCAAGTGCATCATGGCTAGTTCTCACGGCTGAAGTGCTGTCAATTTTTCCATTTTGCACTGTAGGTATGATCCAGGCAGGTCTCTCTCTCTCTCCCCAGTCTACACACGCTGTATTGCCTGGTGTCTACTGTGGGTTGATGTCTGTCCTCATTTCATGGGCCGCCGTAAAGTTTTCTTTCCCTGGATATGGTGACCTATTTGCCATACACCAACAGTACTATACATGGTTCAGGGCCATGTGTGCCATGTATGGTCTAGATTCCACAAAACACCATATATGGTTTAGACCATGTACAGCTGTTTGGTTTGGGCCACACATTAATTATGGCCGGGGCCATAATCTATCGTGTATGGCTGCGGCTTGTGCACATGCAAATACTGTAGACACAAATCTTGCTCACACACTCTCTCTCTCTCACTCACAACCACACCACACCACACACTCACTCACAACCACACCACACACTCACTCACAACCACACTCACACCCTCACTCACTCACTCATCCACACCACACACTCCCTCACTCACTCAACCACACTCACACCCTCACTCACTCAACCACACCACACACTCACACTCTCTCTCACCCACCATGTGTGGCCAGGGCAAACATCCCTGTACATGGTCAACTCAGGATGTCAGATTTATATATGATAACTATCTTATATTCTGGATATAAATGCCGTGTAAAAAAAAAAAAGTTAGTATATGTTTAAAAAAATGCCTAAAAGTTATAAATAATAAAAAATTAGAAAATCTACAATTCATATATAAATATATATATATATATTTTTGCTTTACAGTTGCGGGCATATAGGGGTTAGAAGTCCTGTATGTTTGACGGGAATGCAAACCATCAACAAACAAAATAGGGCTGTCAGGAGGGTATTATAGTGGAGATTTATCAAAATCACATTTCTTTTTAAACATTTTTGAGAAGTTGTTGATTTCTGCTCAGATGATGTCACCACGGGGTTGTCATACTGTGATTTTGAATTTGTCCCCGTTTTTGAGGGATTTAATTTTAGTGCGTAGCAAGTGGATTGTGCCAGGAAAATCAATTTGAAGAAAATTTGTAAACAATCCACTTTTATATATAATATAGTGTATATAATATATAATAGTGTATATTATATAAATATAGTACTTTTATATATTATATATAATAAATATTGTATATACAATTATTAATTACATGACAACTGGCAGTCCTTACTGTAACTTAATACAAAAATACAAAGATCTAATAAAAATGACAAAATTCTTAGTTTTTATTTATACAGTACCTTGATATGTTCATCTTGCCATGTTTGCCATACTGTCCTAAGTACTTTAGTGTGGCGTATTGCTAATGGTTAATACAATATGAAAATGGTGTTTGACACAAATTACATGGAATAACATGACATTAATGCAAAATTCTCAATGTTTTAAACATGTTTTAGGTAACCTGAAGGTTCGCATTGAAAATTTCGGTAATTAGGCTCGAGCATTTATTTCAGCTACTTTGGGGCATACAGTACGAGAAGTGAAAATGAAAATTATGAATTAAGTGAGGTAACAAAAAAAAGTTTCACAAGCAGCCAGCAGCTGCCAAAGTGACTAGAAAGTTGGTATCCTCCCCACACAGTAATTGTTTTTCACAACCAAGATGGACGATAAAATCATGGCTGGTCACTCCAGATTTTATAATGTAATTTGAGTTGCAAGTATTTTGTGCGTGTGGGCGCGCGCGTAGCTCTGTACTTAGTTATCAAGCTTACAAAGGTACTCATAAATCAAAGTAAAAAATGTATTACTGAATAATAACAGCTTGTTAGTTTATCACAATTCAATGTTTAATATCATTCTCCGGCAGGTAGCTATCTACATTATTTTATTCACAACTTTGGAGTATGTGATGTGTGGGAAAACTCTTGTTTTTCTCTGGAAATAGATAAGCCGAGGGGTAAGCTCTTCCCTTAGTCAACCCGTCCTCCTAATACAGTCGCAATTTGACGTGTGCGTTACACAAGGCCAAAAATTGTCTTGCTAGAAAATGGTAACGGCTCGCGAAATTGACATACTGTACTGTTTTTTGTTTTTGGTCCTATGGTAGGGTTAGGGTACGGGAACTTTAGTACGACAATTTCTTAACGTTGGGAATCCTTAGGAGGACGAACTGCACTGTCAGTTAAACAAACCAACATAGAGGCAGTGTCCACCGGGAGTGTGTGTGTACACGCAACCATCTCTCCAGTTTATGAAAGAAAAACCAATTAACACGCATTAACACTAATCCCAATTGATGAAGTATGTATTTTTGTAGAACAACCATTAGTTAATTTTCTCTGGAATCTCGCTTCTAAATGCTTCATAAATATACCAAAAAATACCACAAATGATAATTGCCAACCACCCCACCTAGTTAGGCCCGAGTGTTTAACATAACCTTGCATGTAATGTTAACTTAAATGTGAAAAAATCCAAATTCTTAACACACAGTACATTAAAATTGATGAATATGCCGCCGATATGAATATATCGACTGCCGCTTGGACGGGCCTACCTTTCTTCTAACAAACGCACAACGTAACCACGTCATTTCTTACACTGTGATAACGTTGATATATTGTTTAGGCTTGGGTGCAGGCTGTACGCTTGGTGGGAAGGTGTGTGCGGCGCCGCCATCAGACCCCGGCCAGTGACCTGCCAGGCCTCGCCCGGGCGAGACTTCGGCCTGTATCAAGTGTGTTTCAAGTGTATTCTCGAGTGTGTTCCAAGTTTTGGTAGGCCTTGAAGACGCTCACCAACACGCATTCATAACTGTGAACGTGGCCGATGTCTTGAGATCAAAGTAGGTGAAGTGAATTAGAACCTGTAATGAAAGAACGTAACAAGTGAGAAGAGCCAGGCTACCATGACAGTGGCAATGCCTCTTGTTTAGATAGTACTTATAGTAACCATGTGCATCATCGTACATATATTGACTAATGGACAGTTAGAAAGTAGAATTTGGTACTATACACACCAGAAAAGATTGTATTGGTTGCTAATAAATCTTGACCTAACCGTCCTGGCCTAATGCACACTCTCAGTAGTAATATATTTGTGCTACACTAGGCTTAGGCTACATTTGTGCTACACTAGGCCTAGGTTACATTTGTGCTACACTAGTCCAAAGGTACATTTGTGCTACTATAGGCCTAGGAATATTTTTTTTAGCTTTAATTTCCCGGACTCTACGAAATGAATAGTATTAAATTCTACTATCTCATTGTCCATTACGTCAATATATGTACGTTGGTCCATATAGTTATAAAAAATATATCCTCATCTTAAAATAAAAATCCTCCTCCTGGCCGGGGAGGAGTTTACTGGACGCAAATCCTTAACTGTAGCCTCTGTTTAACTCGACAGTAAAATGGGTACTTGGTTGTAAACACGATTCTTCGCGGGGGTCGTATTCCAGGGAACAAAGGATTAAGGATTTGCCCGAAACGCTACGCGTACTAGTGGCTGTACAGGAATGTAACAACTCTTGTGTATATCTCAAAAAAGTACTATCTAAACAGGAGCATGGGTTGTGATGACTAATTCAAATGATTAATAATATAATCAAATGATTAATTCTCCAACGTTCAGAATTAAAGAAACTTGAGTCATATGAACTGGATTAGTGAATGCAAAACCATCAGACGCGAATAATTGTGATTATAGCGTAATATTCAACATTATTCAATGTTAACGACTGGATGAGCTGATGACAACACGGTGAAAGCAACTCTGGACACCACAGGTGAGTTTCTTGCTTCAATATACTCGAGATAATATTATATAGCCATGATGGTTTGGTGCACTTTTTTTGGGGGGTAACTTTTACTAACCCTCGAAACTGTCCTGAATCATAAAGGTTAGGTAATAATTTTTAAGTTGTGTGTTCCTGTGTCATAGGGGAGCCACGCATAGAAGGTGTCGATAAAAGTTTTATACCGTATGTATCTATCGAAGTTGTGAGCTTTTTGAAACTAATGTTGAGCGCTGCATTGGAAACTATTTATGAAACTTGAAAATTACAACAATATACAAGAGAATAAATTACAAACAACAAATTCCAAGAGAATAACAACATACTGGAGTGAGAAAATACGGAAGGAAATGCAGAATAGAATCAGAGTAGAGGTGCCATAAGCACAATCAGAGAGCACTGTCTGAACATAGGGGTCCACACCTGTTCAAAATCTTCCCAGCAATAATTATAAATATTGCCGGAACAAAGGTGGATGTCTTCACGAAACATTTAGATAAGTGGCAGAACAACCAGGTTGTAGTGATTGTGGGCTTGCGGCCCCATTCGAGCAACAGCTTGTTGGACCAAGTTAGCAAATGGAGGCCGGACTCTGAGCAGAACAACTCTTGAAGCCCTCTTTAGGTATGCTGCAGGTAACAAACTCAGAGTACCTACATAATTATAACATGGTTTTCATATTTAAAAGCTTTTAATGTAAAGTTATTTATGCCATCAGCAACTAAGCCTGGGTTAGACTGACGTAGATATCGTCTAAAAGTAAGAGGTCTACATTAGTGTAGATAATGTAGAGGAGACAGAAGCCTAAAAAAGCCGCTATATGACTAAAAATTATGTAAAATTGTAAATGAAAGCGGTTAGTAGTTATTATATAGAATTAACTATGCATAATATTCAAAGTAATTGATCCTTTATATGTCGTATCAAAGTCAATAATATATTTATAACAATTGTGAAATTAAGTCAGATTTCATTTATCCCGATTTTCAACACTGAAGGACATTTCGTCTTTTATACTTATTTACACAGTTGTTTGCTCCCAGATGAGCTGGAGTGTGTGGCAGCATCCACCGGATATAGGTCACATGCTTCCCGGGGAGATAAGTCTGGCCATAGCTCGCCTTACTACCTCATATCTCCTTGCAGATTCGGTTCCCAACCCCAGCTGATCAGGCCACCAGGTCAAACATCCTGTTGTGGTGTGCTGAGGTACACATATGACCATAACAGTGTATTAGACTTGTTTAAGCTTTGATAAGCTTAGCTTCGCTTAGTTTCCAATCACACATGTCGGTAAGACAAACGGCTCGTCTGTGTTCATGACTCAAATTTTATTCCCAATTTCTATAACTTTGCTGAAGCATTAAGCTTTCCAGACAAATTATATTGGTCTGTTTTGGCATACCATATTATTATTATTTTTATGAAAACGTAAATACCTAGACCCTGCAGACTTTAATATTTATAGATATTTTAATGAGTTAAGAAATTGGTGAAAATAATACTGTTTACAATTATAATATAAATGTATAAAACAAGAGTACAGTATTGTGATGCAAAATAAAGAAATAATTTCAATACAACAAAGCAACACAACCAAATTATAAAGAAAAATTAATGTTTTGTATCTAGCAGTGTTTTAAGTGATATTTACACAGTAACAAAACATTACTATTAGTTTCATACAATGTAATAGTTTGGTCCAATATACATAAAAGTTGGCGTGGGTGTGAGTCAAGCGCAGGTGTTTTTTTATAGTAATAATTGAAGCAATGTTATTGGGGTATGATTCAAATATTCCAATCTAAATAAAATATTAGTGTAATATTATTGTATTAATATTGTAGATAGTGTAAAAATACAATTATTATTCCAATATAGTAGGTACCACCACTAGTGCAATTGTGAGTATCATAGGCTCTGAGAAGAAAATATTCTTTTAAATATAGTTTTAAAATATTTCTGAATTAGACTACTAAACATGTTATTTATCTTGTATAAATATTATTAGTCTAATAAAAAAATTTAGTAATATATTAATTGAATATAAATCATTTCGGTCTAATAAATTTTAGCTTTAAGTTTATAAAATTATTATTACTATATTTTCTAAGGAAAGACGTAATATAGACAACTTGAAAGTATTATATTTCATGTTTAACATTGGCCCGGCTCTGATTTGTGAAGGTTAACACATTAAATACGTAAACAATAAAAGAAGTCTCAAGCTATTTTCATTTAATACGCAAATATTATTATATAATAGTTGATAAGAAGATAGTAGCTATATTGGCAAAGGTACATAATATAATTTGAATGGTATATTAACTGCAGTTTTATTTTATTTATTTTTTTATATTTTGGCTAAGAGGAAAAATCTAACCGGAGATGATAGGGCTCTGGAGTAAAAAAATAACACGAGGTTTATAACTAGAGGCGGGAACACACCTTACTTGAACTCCTATCCTTTGTCCAAAATTGGCGTTGCAATAGGCTCCGGGCCGTTGAGACAGAACGAGCGAGCAGTTAAAAAAAAAAATTTATTTACTATTTCTCCAGCAACATATATGTAGCAAGTATTCACTTTGGTATTACGCATTTATATCAATATTTCTAGAGAACCATATTTATAATTTTTTCAATACAACTTGTGAATGTTGAATCGTGTTAATGAACAAGCGAGTTGGTGTCACTCAAAATTGGATTCTGAATACTGCACATAATTCTCTTAAGATTCTAGATTTTGTATTTGTGTTGTCATTCGGCACCGGTTATGCAAATACCACTCCAAGAGTGCGTGCTAAGAAACTAGGCCTACATCTTTCACCACACAGGAGGCAGGTTAATGGGCAATAGTCGAGATTTATACATACCGATTTAATGTGTAAATTAAACATAGTGCCTATACACCGAGAGCTGTGCATCTCAGCGTACCTATATAGTTTACAATAATCCTCCTCTCTACTCGGAGTTCAAATATACTGAAAGATATACTACAGTAGACTGGCGTCATATTACGACCCTGGATGTCGATTGGTCGTGATCTGATCTAAGTTTAATTAAATCTCTGGCTGCACTAACATTAAATTACTTGAATATTTAAGTGGGGTTCATCTCGTCTGTTGGTAACAAGTCATAAAATTTCCTTGTGATTTTAAAATAAAAAGATACAATTTTGACTCATCCAAACTAAAATTTTGGGGTTATTCAATTAAACATCTAAAAATAAAAATTTCTTAAGAAAAGGATAGGTTTATTTAATATATGAGTAGAATACCAGTTTTTTTTAAAGAAACTTACAAATTATACAATGTTCATATTATTATTTAGAATAATGACTATTGGTTTATTGTCAATTTTCTTGTTGTGACGGAGCGTTACTCTCCACCGCCACCTGCTGAGGCTTCGGGTAAACCCTCATCAAAAAACCCACGGGTGGTGGCATTACCAACTCTGCCTTACAATCTTTTCATAAGGCTATTTGGGTTGTATCGAACTCTGGGGAGAGGGGTGTTACTCGCCCGTTATATATATTGACCGTCACAAAGTTCCAAAATATATATATATATATATATATATATATATATATATATATATATATATATATATATATATATATTTATATATATATATGTCGTACCTAGTAGCCAGAACGCACTTCTCGGCCTACTATTCAAGGCCCGATTTGCCTAATAAGCCAAGTTTTCCTAAATTAATATATTTTCTCTATTTTTTTCTTATGAAATGATAAAGCTACCCATTTCATTATGTGTGAGGTCAATTTTTTTTTATTGGAGTTAAAATTAACGTAGATATATGACCGAACCTAACCAACCCTACCTAACCTAACCTAACCTATCTTTATAGGTTAGGTTAGGTTAGGTAGCCAAAAATGTTAGGTTAGGTTAGGTTAGGTAGGTTAGGTAGTCGAAAAGCAATTAATTCATGAAAACTTGGCTTATTAGGCAAATCGGGCCTTGCATAGTAGGCTGAGAAGTGCGTTCTGGCTACTAGGTACGATATATATATATATATATATATATATATATATATATATATATATATATATATATATATATATATATATATATATATATATATATATATATATATAAAATAGGGAAGGGAGTACCACCTCTGGCTGGAAGAAGGGGGACCCATAGCCTCGGAGGAAACCACACATAACGCATTGGAGGGAATGTGGGTCCCCTCCAATACAGTTTCTGTGTGCTTTTCTCCTACCACCCCCTTCCCTTTTTTTTTTTTTTTCCTTTATTGTGTATTTAAAGGTTACAAAACATACAAGACAAATGCCTAAAGGTTATGGATCTCTTGAAGCTCCTCCGCTTCTGGACAGGAACCGAGGACGCAGCAAGCATTTCCCCTCTGGATCGCCACACTGAGACGCTGAAATAAAAAATATATATATAAAATATATATATATATATATATATATATATATATATATATATATATATATATATATATATATATATATATATATATATATATATATATATATATATATATATAATATATATTAGTATATTTTGGTAGCAGTCTTTCATATCTTGTTAAATATGACCGAAAAAGTAAGATTAATAATTCTAACACGAATTTTTTCAATATTTCTTATGTTTCTTTTTACTGTCGATGGTAATTGAAAAATCAATTCTCCAAAATTCATTTTTATTTCTAGTCTGACGCGACGCCTGAACGCGTTTCGTAATTACCTATTACATTTTCAAAGATTTTAGTCAACACACACAACTGTAACCTGTAAACACGCCATTTGCTTCTATATTTATACTCGCATTTGGGTGAGGTGATATGGTACAACAGTTTTGGATGAGGTGAACAAACTTGTGACAATTGCAAGACAGAACACGGAACAATGGGTATTAATTGGATATGAGAGCATAAGAATGGAAGTAACTGCAAAGGGCCTATTGGCCCATACTTCCTCTTGATGCTTCTATATTGGTACGGAATCTTGAAGTGGGTAGAATATAGTTGTGCATTAATTGGCTGTTGATTGCTGGTGTTGACTTTTTGATGTGTAGTGCCTCGCAGATGTCAAGCCGCCTGTTATTGCTGTATCTATCAATGATTTCTGTGTTGTTTGTTAAGACTTCTCTGGTGATGGTCTGGTTGTGGGAAGAGATTATATGTTCCTTAATGGAGCCCTGTTGCTTATGCATTGTTAATCGCCTGGAAAGAGATGTTGTTGTCTTGCCTATATACTGGGTTCTTTGAGGCTTACAGTCCCCAAGTGGGCATTTGAAGGCATAGACGACGTTGGTCTCCTTTAAGGCGTTCTGCTTTGTGTCTGGAGAGTTTTTCATGAGTAGGTTGGCCGTTTTTTTGGTTTTATAGTAAATCGTCAATTGTATCTTCTGATTTTTGTCTGTAGGGATAACGTTCCTATTAACAATATCTTTCAGGACCCTTTCCTCCATTTTATGAGCTGTTGAAAAGAAGTTCCTGTAAAATAGTCTAATAGGGGGTACAGGTGTTGTGTTAGTTGACTCTTCAGAGGTTGCATGGCGTTTCACTTTTCTTTTTATGATGTCTTCAACGAAACCATTGGAGAAGCCGTTGTTAACTAGGACCTGCCTTACCCTACAGAGTTCTTCATCGACTTGCTTCCATCCTGAGCTGTGGCTGAGAGCACCGTCGACGTAAGCGTTGACAACACTCCTCTTGTACCTGTCTGGGCAGGCACTGTTGGCATTGAGGCACATTCCTATGTTTCCTTAGTGTAGACTGCAGTGTAGAAACCTCCGCTCCTTTCCGTGACTGTTACATCTAAATATGAATGTTACATGAATGCTACACCGTATTCATCTACAAACACAAACACATGCAAAAAAACTCTCACACACTCACAGCTCCCTGACAAGAGAGAGCAAGCTTAGCTTAGCTGTCAACACCCACATATCGTGTCAGCAAGGTGGACAGCCCGCCTGCTTTCATACCTCTCACTGTATTTCCCACTTCTATACTTCCCTTCACCTATGCCTCTCCTTCCTCTTTACTCCCCCCCCCCCCAAGAAAAAAAAGAGGACAAGGGATGGGAGAGTGTTGAATAGTTGGGAGAACGAGGGGACGGAGGAGGAAGGGGGGAATGGTGGGGAGGACTGAAAGACATGGGAAGGTTGCTGTGGCTCAACCACAGCAACTATATATATATATATATATATATATATATATATATATATATATTAATGGGGGACCAAAAATATCGTGGCCTAAACATTCCCTCTAATGCGTTATGTGTGGTTTCCTCGGAGGCTAAGGGTCCCCCTTCTTCCAGCCAGAGGTGGTACTCCCTTCCTATAAAATTATATATATATATATATATATATATATATATATATATATATATATATATATATATATATATATATATATATATATATATATATATATATATATATATACTAGTATATGGCACAACTCTCCTAAACACGAGAGTGAAGTATAGAACTTTAGAACACTTTCCCACCAGGAGACTCGAACCCTAGCCAGCACAGAAGCCTTCCAGCAACTGGCATAACAGGTACGCCTTAACCCGCTCCACCACCCGCTCAGACCCTTAAAAGAGATGGTAATTTCGGAGTATTTAAATACACCAAAGATCACCACCTCCCAAGAGCACTAGAGCAAGTGAGGGGTCATTTAGACGTTAATTTCATCAAGTCCCTGTTAATATGGGAAGACACAGTGTCTATGCTTAAGGCACAACTCTCCTAAACACGAGAGTGAAGTATAGAACTTTAGAACACTTTCCCACCAGGAGACTCGAACCCTAGCCAGCACAGAAGCCTTCCAGCAACTGGCATAACAGGTACGCCTTAACCCGCTCCACCACCCGCTCAGACCCTTAAAAGAGATGGTAATTTCGGAGTATTTAAATACACCAAAGATCACCACCTCCCAAGAGCACTAGAGCAAGTGAGGGGTCATTTAGACGTTAATTTCATCAAGTCCCTGTTAATATGGGAAGACACAGTGTCTATGCTTAAGGCACAACTCTCCTAAACACGAGAGTGAAGTATAGAACTTTAGAACACTTTCCCACCAGGAGACTCGAACCCTAGCCAGCACAGAAGCCTTCCAGCAACTGGCATAACAGGTACGCCTTAACCCGCTCCACCACCCGCTCAGACCCTTAAAAGAGATGGTAATTTCGGAGTATTTAAATACACCAAAGATCACCACCTCCCAAGAGCACTAGAGCAAGTGAGGGGTCATTTAGACGTTAATTTCATCAAGTCCCTGTTAATATGGGAAGACACAGTGTCTATGCTTAAGGCACAACTCTCCTAAACACGAGAGTGAAGTATAGAACTTTAGAACACTTTCCCACCAGGAGACTCGAACCCTAGCCAGGTGATCTTTGGTGTATTTAAATACTCCGAAATTACCATCTCTTTTAAGGGTCTGAGCGGGTGGTGGAGCGGGTTAAGGCGTACCTGTTATGCCAGTTGCTGGAAGGCTTCTGTGCTGGCTAGGGTTCGAGTCTCCTGGTGGGAAAGTGTTCTAAAGTTCTATACTTCACTCTCGTGTTTAGGAGAGTTGTGCCTTAAGCATAGACACTGTGTCTTCCCATATTAACAGGGACTTGATGAAATTAACGTCTAAATGACCCCTCACTTGCTCTAGTGCTCTTGGGAGGTGGTGATCTTTGGTGTATTTAAATACTCCGAAATTACCATCTCTTTTAAGGGTCTGAGCGGGTGGTGGAGCGGGTTAAGGCGTACCTGTTATGCCAGTTGCTGGAAGGCTTCTGTGCTGGCTAGGGTTCGAGTCTCCTGGTGGGAAAGTGTTCTAAAGTTCTATACTTCACTCTCGTGTTTAGGAGAGTTGTGCCTTAAGCATAGACACTGTGTCTTCCCATATTAACAGGGACTTGATGAAATTAACGTCTAAATGACCCCTCACTTGCTCTAGTGCTCTTGGGAGGTGGTGATCTTTGGTGTATTTAAATACTCCGAAATTACCATCTCTTTTAAGGGTCTGAGCGGGTGGTGGAGCGGGTTAAGGCGTACCTGTTATGCCAGTTGCTGGAAGGCTTCTGTGCTGGCTAGGGTTCGAGTCTCCTGGTGGGAAAGTGTTCTAAAGTTCTATGCTTCACTCTCGTGTTTAGGAGAGTTGTGCCTTAAGCATAGACACTGTGTCTTCCCATATTAACAGGGACTTGATGAAATTAACGTCTAAATGACCCCTCACTTGCTCTAGTGCTCTTGGGAGGTGGTGATCTTTGGTGTATTTAAATACTCCGAAATTACCATCTCTTTTAAGGGTCTGAGCGGGTGGTGGAGCGGGTTAAGGCGTACCTGTTATGCCAGTTGCTGGAAGGCTTCTGTGCTGGCTAGGGTTCGAGTCTCCTGGTGGGAAAGTGTTCTAAAGTTCTATACTAGTATATATATATACATATATATATAATATATATATATATAATATATATATATATATATATATATATATATATATATATATATATATATATATATATATATATATATATAGAAGGGGTACCACCTCTGGTGCAAGTGTAGGGACCCATAGCCTCGGAGAAGAAAATAAAGAGTACTCAGAGAAGACCTTGTGGATCCTCACTGAACACTTTGATATTTTCTTCTCCTACCACCCCTATTCTTTTGGTATGTGTGTATATTTATCTAACTTTATTTGAAAATGTCATTACACAAAAAAAGTTACAATATTGATACATGCAGGGTACAAGGCTGCTTGTCACAAGTTGAACAGCTCCTCCAGCTCCTCAGATGGCGGGCAGGAACCATGGATGCAGTGAGCATTTCCTCTCTGGATTGCCACACTAATGCGCTGAAAAAGAAAACTGGCAGCTCTAGGGTCTCTAGTTGTTTCGATTAGCTTAGACCCCAACTCCTTCAAAAAGCTAGCAGCACTTTTACCCCATGCACCAAGTGTCTCTGAGGCAATGGGGACAAAATTGTAGTGGTGCTCAAGGTCTCTGTATTTACGTGACTTGGCCGCTTCCCGGTGATTGGCAGATCCTCCAGCTTGTGTAGCACTGAAGTCAACATAGGTATTGGCTAAAGTTGAAACGCAAGTGTAGTCCCACACCAACTGTCTACCATTCTTCCAGGGGTTCACCGTGATTCCGTCTGGGCGACCGACAGGCTCATCAGAGTTGCGGGACATTAGGTAACGGGGCTCTCTCTGCTGGACAACCGGCTGTGGTAAGGCTTCTCTTAATAATGTCATTGACCTCGCCGTGTCTTGCATGCCATCCTCCTGTCCTTTGGCAGAGAAGACCATGCCGTCCGTATCTGTCGGCCTCTGCCTCGCCGCAAATACACCTGTATTCAGTGTGGATTGGGGCAGCGAGGCGGAGAGCCACGGCAATTCGGAGGGCCTGCGGTGTGAGACGGGTGCCGGTTGCTGACATTGGTGTTGCTAATAGGAAATCACCTGCATGGGGAGCTGCTACAGCTCTTAAGTCGGGCAGTGTCATGTGGTGTTGTCGCAGCTTCTAGCAAAGTCGCAGCTTCTTGGTCGGCAATGGGGCGATCCCAGCTGGATTGCTTATGGGCTTCAGAAGGCGGTGGTTGGGGTGCTGGTCCTGCGAGAGAGACCCATTTGGTTGTGCAGTCTGTGAAGCTGGGATCATATATATATATATATATGCTTATGTGAGATATGTGTTTATTGAGATATGTGGGTTACATATCTTAATAAACTTTCTTGAGCTTGATTTCATATATTTGCTAGTTATAATTTTACAATGGTCAGTATTGAAACCACTTTTATAAAAATTACTTTATTGCTATTAAATTAAAAAAATATATTAATGGATCATAAAACTTCCATTTGGTTTAATGCCCAAATATGATTCATATGTTGTTGGGAAGGTCACAAGTGCTTTATTGTCATTAAAAAAGAGTAATAACGAAACCCTTACATCACAAAACATCCATTTTATTTTATTTAATGCTGACTTTGGCCTGTGTGCAATTAATTCGTAATCGTCCTTGTAATTGTGTATATCGGTATTTCATTTGATATACAGTTTATACACAGTATTCAGAGTACATTCTTTCCCAGTTTAGATTTCCTCCCTTGACTGAAATTCTTTCCCTCGGAGCAACTTAACTGCCCATTTAAGAATCACTGATATAAAGGGGCTCTTATTTTCCTTATTAAACAATATACAATATAAAGATCATATATACATCAATTTACAAGGAAAAATACTACATTTTATATAAATTATATAATTCTCAGTAAACCAATTTTTCATATAGCATGAGCCGTAAACCTCCAAATTTATACTTGATCCGTCCTCGCAAAAACCTTCATATTTGTCTACTGAGTAACTCTCCTGCCTGCCTCTCCACACACAGTAACTCTCCTGCCTGCCTCTCCACACACAGGAACTCTCCTGCCTGCCTCTCCACACACAGTAACCCTCCTGCCTGCCTCTCCACACACAGTAACTCTCCTGCTTGCCTCTCCACACACAGTAACCCTCCTGCCTACCTCTCCACACACAGTAACCCTCCTGCCTACCTCTCCACACACAGTAACTCTCCTGCCTGCCTCTCCACACACAGTAACTCTCCTGCCTGCCTCTCAACACACAGTAACCCTACTGCCTGCCTCTCCACACACAGTAACTCTCCTGCCTGCCTCTCCACACACAGTAACCCTCCTGCCTGCCTCTCCACACACAGTAACTCTCCTGCCTGCCTCTCCACACACAGTAACCCTACTGCCTGCCTCTCCACACACAGTAACCCTACTGCCTACCTCTCCACACACAGTAACCCTCCTGCCTGCCTCTCCGCACACAGTAACTCTCCTGCCTGCCTCTCCACACACAGTAACCCTCCTGCCTGCCTATCCACACACAGTAACCCTCCTGCCTGCCTCTCCACACACAGTAACTCTCCTGCCTGCCTCTCCACACACAGTAACCCTACTGCCTGCCTCTCCACACACAGTAACCCTACTGCCTACCTCTCCATACACAGTAACCCTCCTGCCTGCCTCTCCGCACACAGTAACTCTCCTGCCTGCCTCTCCACACACAGTAACCCTCCTGCCTGCCTATCCACACACAGTAACCCTCCTGCCTGCCTCTCCACACACAGTAACTCTCCTGCCTGCCTCTCCACACACAGTAACCCTCCTGCCTACCTCTCCACACACAGTAACCCCACTGCCTGCCTCTCCACACACAGTAACTCTCCTGCCTGCCTCTCCACACACAGTAACCCTACTGCCTGCCTCTCCACACACAGTAACCCTCCTGCCTACCTCTCCACACACAGTAACCCTCCTGCCTGCCTCTCCACACACAGTAACCCTCCTGCCTGCCTCTCCACACACAGTAACCCTCCTGCCTGCCTCTCCACACACAGTAACTCTCCTGCCTGCCTCTCCACACACAGTAACCCTCCTGCCTGCCTCTCCACACTCAGTAAGCCTCCTGCCTGCCTCTCCACACACAGTAACTCTCCTGCCTGCCTCTCCACACACAGTAACCCTCCTGCCTGCCTATCCACACACAGTAACCCTCCTGCCTGCCTCTCCACACACAGTAACTCTCCTGCCTGCCTCTCCACACACAGTAACCCTCCTGCCTACCTCTCCACACACAGTAACCCTCCTGCCTGCCTCTCCACACACAGTAACTCTCCTGCCTGCCTCTCCACACACAGTAACCCTCCTGCCTGCCTCCCCACACACAGTAACCCTCCTGCCTGCCTCTCCACACACAGTAACCCTACTGCCTGCCTCTCCACACACAGTAACCCTACTGCCTGCCTCTCCACACACAGTAACCCTCCTGCCTGCCTCTCCACACACAGTAACCCTACTGCCTGCCTCTCCACACACAGAAACCCTACTGCCTGCCTCTCCACACACAGTAACCCTCCTGCCTGCCTCTCCACACACAGAAACCCTACTGCCTGCCTCTCCACACACAGTAGCCCTCCTGCCTGCCTCTCCACACACAGAAACCCTCCTGCCTGCCTCTCCACACACAGTAACTCTCCTGCCTCCCTCTCCACACACAGTAACCCTCCTGCCTGCCTCTCCACACACAGAAACCCTACTGCCTGCCTCTCCACACACAGTAGCCCTCCTGCCTGCCTCTCCACACACAGTAACCCTCCTGCCTGCCTCTCCACACACAGTAACTCTCCTGCCTGCCTCTCCACACACAGAAACCCTACTGCCTGCCTCTCCACACATAGTAACTCTCCTGCCTGCCTCTCCACACACAGAAACCCTACTGCCTGCCTCTCCACACACAGTAACCCTCCTGCCTGCCTCTCCACACACAGTAGCCCTCCTGCCTGCCTCTCCACACACAGTAACTCTCCTGCCTGCCTCTCCACACACAGTAACCCTCCTGCCTGCCTCTCCACACACAGTAACCCTACTGCCTGCCTCTCCACACATAGTAGCCCTCCTGCCTGCCTCTCCACACACAGTAACTCTCCTGCCTGCCTCTCCACACACAGTAACCCTCCTGCCTACCTCTCCACACACAGTAACCCTCCTGCCTGCCTCTCCACACACAGTAACTCTCCTGCCTGCCTCTCCACACACAGTAACCCTCCTGCCTGCCTCCCCACACACAGTAACCCTCCTGCCTGCCTCTCCACACACAGTAACCCTACTGCCTGCCTCTCCACACACAGAAACCCTACTGCCTGCCTCTCCACACACAGTAACCCTCCTGCCTGCCTCTCCACACACAGAAACCCTACTGCCTGCCTCTCCACACACAGTAGCCCTCCTGCCTGCCTCTCCACACACAGAAACCCTCCTGCCTGCCTCTCCACACACAGTAACTCTCCTGCCTCCCTCTCCACACACAGTAACCCTCCTGCCTGCCTCTCCACACACAGAAACCCTACTGCCTGCCTCTCCACACACAGTAGCCCTCCTGCCTGCCTCTCCACACACAGAAACCCTCCTGCCTGCCTCTCCACACACAGTAACTCTCCTGCCTGCCTCTCCACACACAGAAACCCTACTGCCTGCCTCTCCACACATAGTAACTCTCCTGCCTGCCTCTCCACACACAGAAACCCTACTGCCTGCCTCTCCACACACAGTAACCCTCCTGCCTGCCTCTCCACACACAGTAGCCCTCCTGCCTGCCTCTCCACACACAGTAACTCTCCTGCCTGCCTCTCCACACACAGTAACCCTCCTGCCTGCCTCTCCACACACAGTAACCCTACTGCCTGCCTCTCCACACATAGTAGCCCTCCTGCCTGCCTCTCCACACACAGTAACTCTCCTGCCTGCCTCTCCACACACAGTAACTCTCCTGCCTCCCTCTCCACACACAGTAACCCTCCTGCCTGCCTCTCCACACACAGAAACCCTACTGCCTGCCTCTCCACACACAGTAGCCCTCCTGCCTGCCTCTCCACACACAGAAACCCTCCTGCCTGCCTCTCCACACACAGTAACTCTCCTGCCTCCCTCTCCACACACAGTAACCCTACTGCCTCCCTCTCCACACACAGTAACCCTCCTGCCTGCCTCTCCACACACAGTAACCCTCCTGCCTACCTCTCCACACACAGTAGCCCTCCTGCCTGCCTCTCCACACACAGAAACCCTCCTGCCTGCCTCTCCACACACAGTATCTCTCCTGCCTGCCTCTCCACACACAGTAACCCTCCTGCCTGCCTCTCCACACACAGAAACCCTACTGCCTGCCTCTCCACACATAGTAGCCCTCCTGCCTGCCTCTCCCCACACAGAAACCCTACTGCCTGCCTCTCCACACACAGTAACCCTCCTGCCTGCCTCTCCACACACAGAAACCCTACTGCCTGCCTCTCCACACACAGTAACCCTCCTGCCTGCCTCTCCACACACAGTAGCCCTCCTGCCTGCCTCTCCACACACAGAAACCCTACTGCCTGCCTCTCCACACACAGTAACCCTACTGCCTGCCTCTCCACACACAGAAACCCTCCTGCCTGCCTCTCCACACACAGTAACCCTCCTGCCTACCTCTCCACACACAGTAACCCTCCTGCTTGCCTCTCCACACACAGTAACCCTCCTGCCTGCCTCTCCACACACAGAAACCCTACTGCCTCCCTCTCTACACACAGTAACCCTCCTGCCTGCCTCTCCACACACAGTAACCCTCCTGCCTGCCTCTCCACACACAGTAACCCTCCTGCCTGCCTCTCCACACACAGTAACTCTCCTGCCTGCCTCTCCACACACAGTAACTCTCCTGCCTGCCTCTCCACACACAGTAACCCTACTGCCTGCCTCTCCACACACAGTAACCCTCCTGCCTGCCTCTCCACACACAGTAACCCTCCTGCCTGCCTCTCCACACACAGTAGCCCTCCTGCCTGCCTCTCCACACACAGTAACCCTACTGCCTGCCTCTCCACACACAGTAACCCTACTGCCTGCCTCTCCACACACAGTAACTCTCCTGCCTCCCTCTCCACACACAGTAACCCTCCTGCCTGCCTCCCCACACACAGTAACTCTCCTGCCTGCCTCTCCACACACAGTAACCCTCCTGCCTGCCTCTCCACACACAGTAACCCTACTGCCTGCCTCTCCACACACAGTAACTCTCCTGCCTGCCTCTCCACACACAGTAACTCTACTGCCTGCCTCTCCACACACAGTAGCCCTCCTGCCTGCCTCTCCACACACAGTAACCCTACTGCCTGCCTCTCCACACACAGTAACTCTCCTGCCTACCTCTCCACACACAGTAACCCTACTGCCTGCCTCTCCACACACAGTAACCCTACTGCCTGCCTCTCCACACACAGTAACCCTACTGCCTGCCTCTCCACACACAGTAACCCTCCTGCCTGCCTCTCCACACACAGTAACTCTCCTGCCTGCCTCTCCACACACAGTAACTCTGCTGCCTGCCTCTCCACACACAGTAACCCTCCTGCCTGCCTCTCCACACACAGTAACCCTACTGCCTGCCTCTCCACACACAGTAACTCTCCTGCCTGCCTCTCCACACACAGTAACCCTACTGCCTGCCTCTCCACACACAGTAGCCCTCCTGCCTGCCTCTCCACACACAGTAACCCTACTGCCTGCCTCTCCACACACAGTAACCCTCCTGCCTGCCTCTCCACACACAGTAACCCTACTGCCTGCCTCTCCACACACAGTAACCCTACTGCCTGCCTCTCCACACACAGTAACCCTCCTGCCTGCCTCTCCACACACAGTAATCCTACTGCCTGCCTCTCCACACACAGTAACCCTACTGCCTGCCTCTCCACACACAGTAATCCTACTGCCTGCCTCTCCACACACAGTAACCCTACTGCCTGCCTCTCCACACACAGTAACCCTACTGCCTGCCTCTCCACACACAGTAATCCTACTGCCTGCCTCTCCACACACAGTAATCCTACTGCCTGCCTCTCCACACACAGTAATCCTACTGTCTGCCTCTCCACACACAGTAACCCTACTGCCTGCCTCTCCACACACAGTAACCCTCCTGCCTGCCTCTCCACACACAGTAACCCTCCTGCCTGCCTCTCCACACACAGTAACCCTCCTGCCTGCCTCTCCACACACAGTAACCCTCCTGCCTGCCTCTCCACACACAGTAACCCTCCTGCCTGCCTCTCCACACACAGTAACCCTCCTGCCTGCCTCTCCACACACAGTAACCCTCCTGCCTGCCTCTCCACACACAGTAACCCTCCTGCCTGCCTCTCCACACACAGTAACCCTCCTGCCTGCCTCTCCACACACAGTAACCCTCCTGCCTGCCTCTCCACACACAGTAACCCTCCTGCCTGCCTCTCCACACACAGTAACTCTCCTCCTGCCTGCCTATCCAGACACAAAAAAAAATATAATTAGAAAGTAATACTGTATAATTATTATATTCTTAATATTCTTGTATTATATGTCAATATGAAATATTAAAGACCTCATTAAATCCGCTCTAATGCTTGGTCCACATAAAGCGTTAAGTATCTGTAATCCAGTTTACAAGAACAACTTTTTGCTTACAAAAATAAAATAAATTGCATAATATTCTCGATTTCAGTACATTGGTCACACCTATTGTTGGCTGTAATGCCCAACGTCAGGCTGCGAGCAGCCGCGTCTAACAGCCTGGTTGATCAGTCCAGCAACCAGGAGGCCTGGTCGACGACCGGGCCGCGGGGACACTAAGCCCCGGAAGCACCTCAAGGTAACCTCAAGGTAACGTTTCGATAAGCCCAGGTACAGGTATCGTCGTGCCCTCGACGCTGGGACTGAGGGTGCGACGACCAGCTAGGCTTAGGTTGTTCAGTGCCAATATTTTCAACAGAACACTAGACCCCAAATGTTTTACATCCAAGACCCCCCCCCCCACCCCCACCCCCAATTACCGCTGGGTTGTTGTTGTTGTTAAAGATTTGCTACCTGGAACAAAAAGTTCCAAGTAACACGGGCTATGGTGAGCCCGTAATGCCGCTGGGTACACAGGAGCGAGCAGTGAAGTAACGGTGCTCAATTATGCTACAGTGTGTGTGTGTGTAGTATAACGAATCTGTCGTTAAGATGGAACGCTATTTGTCTGTCATATTTAAATAATATTCTTAAAAGGTTCTTCCTCCCCCCCCCCCCCCCAACACACTTTACACCCGCAAGAAACCTAAGTTTAAGGACTGGTAAATGTTAATCTTGTTTGATGATCCGTTCACTTGAGACAGTTTAGCCTGGCTGGGTTTTCCGTTACGGCGGGTATTTTCACTGACGGGGCGAGAGACGCTCTCCAATAATCTCGCCCTTTGGGCCAAAGTAAGACAAAACAAACAAATAATAAGGCACCCATCTACTTACTGAATGGGATCCAATCTTATCATCCACTATCCCCCATCCCCAAGCTTAGCCACGGGGTCTTAAACGTCAACACTCTAGGCTAGATGATGATGATGGCAACCTCTGGCAGCAGAGGATGAATTTTACCAATATATGAATGCAAGCGGAATTAAAAACAGCCAGAGAATCCATGAACATTTAGAGAACACAAGAACAGCCAGTGAACATAAGAATAGTCAGATAAACAGTTGATTATTGGCTTTTTTTCGAAGAACTTGAACTTCGTTCACGATCTGAATGTTCCAAAATTGAAAGAATAAGTAAATCTGAGGCTACGATTTGTCGTTTGCAACTGTGTGATGACAAAATTAAACATTATAATTATTTTATAATTGCAATATTATTGTATTTTATTTATTAATATTCAATTTTATTTATTAATATTCAATTTTATTTAATAACATTCAATTTTATTTATTAATATTCAATTTTATTTATTAATATTCTGTTTTATGAGCATTATTTTATTAGTTTTATTATTCGATTTTGACTTTGTAGACAGGTTCAAAAATACTACACACTAAGATAGTGTTGTAATCCAAATTACAACACGCCTCAAAACTGAACAACTGTATACAGTAATTCAGTCGAGATCACTCAAGAGATAAATCTCAAGAAGCTTCTTGAGATCACCTTCTTACTCAACCTTCTTGAGTAAAGAAAATAGTTTCTTCAACCTGTCCTACAAAGAACGTTGCATTTCAATCGTATGTGTTACATAAGGCCAACAATTGTCGTACTTGAAAGAAAGTGACGTACTGTCCAGTTTTCTGTTTTGGGCCCTCTGGCAGGTTAGGAGAGGACACTTTAATTTGACCGTTTTCTTGACAGTGGGAATCCTTAGGAGGACGGGATGCAGATAACATTATATTGACGTTACCAATATGTGGGAAAATCCTGTCCCGTCTACAGTAGAAGTCTCAGGAAATGCTTATGGGTTCAGTAGAACTCCAGGTTGCAATCCTTGTACCATGTCGTGGTCTAGTGGCTAGAAGCGTGTGCGTGGGAACACCCACCGGATAGGTTCGAACCCTCATCACGGCACCTACGGATTTTCTCATTGATGCAGTCACATCAGTGTGATTATTCTTTGTGAATATATTGTAGTGGCAAAAAAAAGGTGATTGTGACAATGATAATAACATTGAAGTGGATTATAGTTCTTCATGGGTATGCTAATGATAAACTTCCATATCAGATAGACTAGGTCTATATTAAGTTAAAAGCAATAAACATTGATGGATCCATCACTGTCACCATTCGTGGCCTCCCATACAATTACTGTATGTGGTATCACCCCAACCCCAGTTATGGCGCTGGGCGCCTGACAGCTGAGTGGACAGCGCTTAGGATTCGTAATCCTGAGGTACCGGGTTCGATCCCCGGTGGAGGCGGAGACAAATGGGCAAAAAGTTTCTTTCACTCTGATGCCCCTGTTACCTAGCAGTAAATAGGTACCTTGGAGTCAGACAGCTGTTACAGGCTACTTCTTGGGGGTGTGTAACAAAAAAGAAGCCTGGTCAAGGACCGGGCCGCGGGGACGCTAAGCCCATAAATCATCTCAAGATAACCTCAAGATGTGGTACCACCCCAGAACCAGTCATGGCACCTATGCAATCACAGAATGTGTCACTATTTACCACCCCAGAAGCAGTCATGGACCCCATACAATCACTGGATGTGGTACCATTGTTCTCGAATCTCAAGCCTAAATTTTGCTTCTGTAATAGCTCTACACTCATCTACACTGTTAGTGTATTTATAAACATGGAAGCTGCCGCAACACTAGTCTTCATAGGCACCCTGGAACTGGATCACTGTACAGTATTGTTACACTGCACTGAAGAATTATTTTGTGCTTTAAAGTTTAGTTACTCTGCCTTCGCGTATTATTTTGTAGTTTGCAGTAAAGTTACACTGCCTTGGGGCATTCTTTTGTGGTTTAAGTATAGTTACACTGCCGTGGGGAATTATTTTGTGGTTTACAGTATAGTTACACTGCCGTGGGGCATTATTTTATGTTGTACATTCATTACATTGATTTTTGTGCTGTTCGGTATAATTACACTGACTTGGTGCATTTATTTGACACCTCTAGAATTGGAAACACTCGAATTAATGAAATTAACGGGGCTCCTGTTTGGTGACGGGAAGATTTGAAAAGTAGCAGCCAGCAATCATTAATGAATTAAAAATATATAAAAAAAAGGCTAGGAGGCACGCAAATTAATTGATTGCCATCGGCATCCACAGGCGACAATATCTATCTCAGGTGATTATATTATACTCTCCTTGACGCACTACCAAAAGGTAAGCCAACAGATAAATTTGCACAGATTTGCTGCAGCTAAAACATTCTGGGTCTTCGAAAGTCATTCAGTTAACATAATATAGTGTTGCGATATCCTTGTACCCCCCCCCCCCCACCCCCAGTGATTTAAAAATAGGTTCTGTGGGCTACCACAATGGGGGGAGGGCCTACACCCTCCAATTTTTGTTTTTTTTTAAGAAAAATCTGGGTGTGAGGCGTTTCTGTAGGCCTATGTACAAATGGTGCCGTGAGTCAATATTTCTTTTCAATCGTAATACACCATCACTCTGATTTCCTGTTGTGCAAAAAAGTGCAACTGTTTTGCCTGGCCAGAAACGTACGAACCCAAACCACCCACCAAACCTATCGAGGCCGAGGCATAAAAAACGTCAATATTACGGTGGTTTATTTTTGTTACTAATACGTCGCCTGTTTAAGCGATTCCGTAAACAAAATTGACGTATTAGGCGAGAGTAAACATTAGTCATTATTAATAAGAGTGAAGCGGTAAAGTCCTGTACAACTCGCTCTCTCAACTACTAGTTCCCGTTTTTTTTTTACGGTTACGGAACCACCGTTACAAATGCAACCTATTAAGAAGAGCAACGGCTCACAATATATTCATGTTTTCTGTCCAGCAGACGCGAAAGGTTAGGTGGCTCGCTTGGGTTCGAACGTTTCTGGCTAGGCCAAAAGGTTGGCTTTTTTACGGAGTGGCAAACTAAGAGACCCCGGCTGCCCGCGCACACACACACACACACACACACACACACACACACACACACACACACACACACACACACACACACACACACACACACACACCACCACCACCACCACCACCACCACCTGTCCAGGTGGGCTTTTTTCCTGCCACAAGTGGAAAAGTCAGCTGGAGGGAGACTTTCTAAACTACAGTAATTGGTGGTTTGGTAGTTACCGTGTGTAGGGGGGGGGTGTGTGTGTACTTCAGGCAACGAACACACAAACCGTTACTTATTAACCAACACCAAATTACTCGTTAGTCCAGTCACCAAAAGCCCTGTTTATGAACATACAATATTAGGCCTAAGATAAGCGTGTATTAGGCTTAGGATTGATCGGAGAGGCTAGGTTAGGTCTTATATTTAGGTTTTGCGATTAAAACTAAATGTTTTCGGTTTGTACAGATTTACTAGTACAAAGTTAACGTTCTTGTGGTTCATCTCTGCATATTGGTACTTTCCATCAAGTAGTAACTGCAAGTACTTCCATTTTAGGAGGATGATGAGGTTCCTCCCATGTTGTGGTACACTGGGGATGTCCCACCCATGTTGTGGTACACTGGGGATGTCCCACCCATGTTGTGGTACACTGGGGATGTCACACCCATGTTGTGCTACACTGGGGATGTCCCACCCATGTTGTGGTACACTGGTGATGTCCCACCCATGTTGTGCTACACTGGGGATGTCACACCCATGTTGTGGTACACTGGTGATGTCACACCCATGTTGTGGTACACTGGGGATGTCACACCCATGTTCATGTTATGGTACACTGGGGATGTCCCACCCATGTTGTGGTACACTGGTGATGTTCCACCCATGTTGTGGTACACTGGGGATGTCCCACCCATGTTGTGCTACACTGGGGATGTCACACCCATGTTGTGGTACACTGGGGATGTCCCACCCATGTTGTGGTACACTGGTGATGTTCCACCCATGTTGTGGTACACTGGGGATGTCACACCCATGTTGTGGTACACTGGGGATGTCACACCCATGTTGTGGTACACTGGGGATGTCCCACCCATGTTGTGGTACACTGGTGATGTTCCACCCATGTTGTGGTACACTGGTGATGTCCCACCCATGTTGTGGTACACTGGGGATGTCCCACCCATGTTGTGCTACACTGGGGATGTCCCACCCATGTTGTGACACTGGGGATGGCCCTCCCATGTTGTGACACTGGGGAGGGCCCTCCCATGTTGTACACTGGGAATGGCATGGCAGCAGATGGTGAATAGATTTGAGTTTAACATTTTTGGAGGTATCATCTTTAAGACGACCCTGAAACACGGCCACCGCTCTCCATCCCTACAAGAGGGCGGGAGGGAGGGAGGGAGGCAGACGGGTGGAAAGAGAGGGGATGGCAGTTTTAAGTGAGTTATATGTTAATGTAGTGTCTGTCTGTCTCTCTCTATGTCTCTGTCTGTCTGTCTTCTCTCTCTCTCTCTCTCTCTCTCTCTCTCTCTCTCTCTCTCTCTCTCTCTCTCTCTCTCTCTCTCTCTCTCTCTCTCTCTCTCGCTTTCTCTCTCTCTCTCCCATCGTAAATAATTGTGGCAACTCTTAAGTGTCCATCGTCACACAAGCCCATTTCCTCCGTAGAAACAATGTGTCCCGTCGAAGGCTATTAGTTAAAGCTAAACTTCCTGTGTCTGTGGACGTTAATCCTCGCTAAGAGAAGCGCTGAGGCCTCTCACAGACCTCAGCTGCCTCCACCCTGGTTTGGTGATGTGGGGCCCCGACCCTCGACCAGCAGTGAGGGGCTGCCAGGGTCAGACCCATGTGTACCACCGGGGCCTGGAATTACGACTCAGGATTTAGGGCAAGGAGAGACCCAAATGTTATCCCTCCCCCCCCTTTCCTCTCTCCCGCCCCCCTCAGCCCCTCCTCACACATCACCTTGCGACCCAGTGGACAGTGCTCGGGGGTCGTAATTCCATGAGCCCCGTGTTCGATTTTCAACCGAGGTTATCTTGAGATGATTTCGGGGCTTTAGTGTCCCCGCGGCCCGGTCCTCGACCAGGCCTCCACCCCCAGGAAGCAGCCTGTGACAGCTGACTAACACCCAGGTACCTATTTTACTGCTAGGTAACAGGGGCATAGGGTGAAAGAAACTCTGCCCATTGTTTCTCGCCGGCGCCTGGGATCGAACCCAGGACCACAGGATCACAAGTCCAGCGTGCTGTCCGCTGGACCGACCGGCTCCCGCTCCCGAGGCAGACACAAATGGGCTGAATTTTTTTCTCCTGCTGCCTCTGTTCACTTAACAGTAAATAGATACCTGGTGGTTAGACAGGTGTTACGGGCTGGATGCTGTGGATATGTACTCACCTATTTGTATTCACGTATTTGTGTCTGCAGGATCGAGCATTTACTCCTGGATCCCGCCTGTCGAGCCATCGGTTGTTTACAGCAATGACTCCTGTCCCATTTCCCTATCATACCTGGTTTTAAAATTATGAATAGAATTTGCTTCCCACAACCTGCTCCTTAAGTACATTCCATTTTTCCACTACTCTCATGCTAAAAGAAAACTTCCTAACATCTATCTCTGTGACTCATCTGAGTTTCCAGCTTCCACCCATGTCCCATCGTTCTGTTACTATTCCGTGTGAACATTTCATCTATTTCCACTCTATGTTCACTCTGTCAATCCCCTTGAGTATTTTATACGTTCCTATCATATCCCCCCTCTCCCTTCTTTTTTCTAGTGTCGTAAGGCTCAGTTCCTTCAGGCGCTTTTCATACCCCATCCCTCGTAACGCTAGGACAAGTCTCGTTGCAAGCTTCTGAACCTTTTCCAGTTTCCTTACGTGTTTCTTCAGGTGCGGACTCGATGATTGGGCGGCATACTCTAAGACTGGCCTCACGTAGGCAGTGTAAAGCGCCCTAAATGCCTCCTTACTTAGGTTCCTGAATGATGTTCTAACTTTTGCCAGTGTAGAGTACGCTGCTATCGATATCCTATTTATATGTGCCTCAGGAGTTAGATTAGGTGTTACGTCCACGCCCAGGTCTTTTTCTCGCGTCGTCACAGGTAGGCAGTTCCCTTTCATTGTGTACTGTCCCTTTGGTCTCCTATCATCTAGTCCCATTTCCATAACTTTACGTTTGCTCGTGTTGAACTCCAGTAGTCATTTCTCTGACCATCTCTGCAACCTGTTCAAGTCCTCTTGGAGGATCCTACAATCCTCATCTGTCACAACTCTTCTCACCAAATTTGCGTCATCTGCGAACATCGACATATAGGACTCTACTCCTGTAAACATGTCGTTAACGTATATTAAAAATAGAGTTGGTCTCAGCACCGATCCTTGAGGTACTCCACACGTTACTGTTCGCCAGTCCGACTTCTCGCCCGTAACCCTCTGGCTCCTTCCTGTTTGGTAGTTCCTTACCCATGCTAGGGCCTTCCCGCTCACTCCCGCCTGCCTCTCAAATTTGAATAGCAATCTCATGTGCGGTACTGTATCAAAGGCTTTTTGGCAGTTCAGAAAAATGCAGTCTGCCTAACCTTCTTTGTCCTGCCTTATCCTCGTTAATGGCCATGGCCCTCCCGTGGTAAGTGTGTGTGTACTCACCTATTTGTGCTTGCAGGGGTTGAGCTCTGGCTCTTTGGTCCTGCCTCTCAACTGTCAATCAACTGGTGTACAGGTTCCTGAGCCTGATGGAATCTATCATATCTAGAGCTCAATCTGTGTGTGTGTGTGTGCGAGGGACAGATAAATATATGTAGTTGGTATGAAGTAGAGAAATTAGGTCAGGAGTCAGTACATTAGATAACAAACAATTAGAAAGGCGGGGTCTAAGAGCTAACAGCTAGATTCTGCAGTTAGAAAGAGTAAATATAAATAGTAAACACATACTAAATATGATCAAAGCATGCGAAATTATTCATCACAATATTTAAAGAACGTTCAGAAGGCGGGACTAAGAACTTAGCTCGGCCCTGCAAGTACATGTAGGTGAGTATACAACACATGGAAATTAAGAAACAGCACACATTGAGAACTATGCCTCTTCAACGCAAGCAGAGTTACCCGCTATTGTTATGGCTCTGAGGTACCTATAAAAAAGAACAAAAGGTGCAGTGATCTGCAGTGATTCAAAAGCTGCACTTCAAAGAGTTAGGGGAAAAAATAGACAAAAACTCGAGGGACAGTCGCTGAAATCAAGAGAGCTGTGAAAATACTAACCAGTAAGAGAAAGGTGATCAAGTTCCTGTGAATCACCCTCCCATATTCTGTGGATATGCAGGAACAAATGTGCTGGCTGCTGAGGGCCCTCTTAGGAGACCATATTGGAAAATATTATAAAAAAAAAAATCAAAGTCTTCTAACCCAAGACTACAACTCCAAATTAGTCATCATCAGGCAACAGCACCGTGAAAAGTGTGAGAACGAGTCATGACCAAGTGAGTGAAGACTCTGTGGACACCAGTCTGAGAGAAGAATACCCCACAGGGGATCCCTTACTTACTATGGTCCAGCATTGTTCAGAGCTTGGAACAGCAGAACGAGGGGTCATAGACGGAAGCTGGAGACGCAAATGACAGTGGACGTCAGAAAGAGCTTTTTCAGTATCAAGAGCTGTCAATAAGTGGAACAGGTTAGACGTGGAAGTCGTCGACGCTAATTCGATTCAAAGTAATAAATGTAAATAGGATAGAAGCGTGATAAATGAGTCATTGCTTTCATCTAAGAACGTTCGGAAGGCGAGGCCAGGAGCCTAGCTCGACCCTGCACGCACATCTAGGCGAGTACACCCACAGCTGCATTATTACGAAAGAAACATGTCTGGGCATAGATAAGCAATCTTAAACCGCGCGTGTAGCTACTTAAATACAAAAAAAGGAAACACAAACACCTCATTTCCACTAACGTAAACAAGGGCTGTTAACACCAACTCCGGCTGGCTAACGAAAATTTGTCTAGTGAACTTCAAGTACGTTTATTGAGACAATAAAATGCATCTCTAAGGGATAGAGCATCTTAGGCTATGTCTACCTTCCTATCTAGTGAACTTACAACACCTTCTCACACACACCTGGATTGTACCTGGACTTGAATCTGGAGTTCACACTAACCATTAATTTTCTTAAATACACGAAAATACGTCACTGACAGATACTTAATCCAAATGCCTGACTTTTACAATGTTAAACACAAAGTAATATATACACTTCACCTTTCCTCTTGCTTTGTATTGTTTTACGACGTGATAAGCGTCCATATCTACACACACACACACACACACACACACACACACACACACACACACACACACACACACACACACACACACACACACTTTAGGCTTATACCAAGGTCACTTAAAGGTCGAACCACTGACCATTCCCAGGATGTAATCCCACAACAGGTGGTGAATAACTTCCAGGTATATACCTATTTTCTGCTAGGTAAACAGAGGCATTATAGTGGAAAAGGAAATGTGCCTAACCATTTCTATCCCGCCCGGGAATCGAACCCACGTTTCCCCGATTGTGAGTTGAGAACGAAGCCAGTTGGGTTAGGTTGTTAATTTTCAGCCACGCTATTGTGACATTGTCTGCAAATACTAATATATTTTCGAGGACACAGATGTGGAACCAACACACTCATAATGCTGATTCTCTCAAAAAATCCCCACCAAATGAAGATTATAAATCAGTATGAAGCAAACCTAATTTTTAACCATAATTTCCTTTGAAAGAAACATGTGGCACACATAGCTGACTCACTCAGTCCAACACCCACCTTACATAAACATCTGACTTATGCAAGGATCCTATTTACATAAACAAGTGACTTAAATTCCTGTCTTACATAAAAATATAACTTACATAAACATATGATTTAAGTAAACACTGAGATACCGCCTCGCATATATATACACCTGCCTTATAAAAAAAACACCTGATTTACGCAAACACACACTGTTCACAAAGTCAGAAAATTAGTTAAAAGAAAAACTCCTTAATACATTGTGACATGTCAGAGAGAGAGAGAGAGAGAGAGAGAGAGAGAGAGAGAGAGAGAGAGAGAGAGAAAGAAAGGGGGGGGGTAGGTTACAGGTTTTCAAACACTGTAGGAGATAACAGTACGCAGACAGGAGAAGAAATAATGGGAGCAGGAGGTAGAAGAGGAGTAAGAAATAAACAGAAATATAATGGAATGAGAAAAGGGAAGTGAAGGATGCAAATAAATAGTAGGAGAAGAGGGAGTAGAGGGCTGCATATTTCACAACCTAGACATGAGCGGGTGCTCAGCGTAGACGGGAATAAGAACATAATTAAGATAAGGGTGCAGCGGGCAGTGAAGACAGGCGTGTTATACGTAAGTTATCTTAACCTCAAGTTATCTTCCTCGAGGTTATCATATGATAACAAGAACTTTCCGTATTTAACAGTAAGGGTGAGCTGTTCAAACATGACACTTTATTGTTGCGATTATAGAGATTTAATGTCCGTAACATTGTGGAAATTGTAAGGTCGCTTTGAAAATTAACGTTATTACTGACAACTGCCCAATAAACTCGTCCTCCGGTGTAAATATGTAATATATTTTACACGTGATAATTTTAACATCTGTTATCACACATATACATTTTAATATACGTCATCATTTTAACATACGTAATCATATTACGCACAAAATAATTATTGTGAAACGACAACTGCTCTACTGTCTGTTTATTAGTTTGATTAAGAGGCAAATTGTACTATTCCAGTGTTCATATGTTTTTGAAGAGAGTAAACGAGGCTATATCAATCATTTTTGAGGTTTGAGCTGACACATGGGGTGGGAGAGGTGGCCTAGTGACAGTTATATGATTATTGCTTCACAACTTTGAGGTGTGGAGGAGCACCTTACCTTGAGGGTAGCAAAGTAACGTTAGAAGAGTCATGGAAACCAAGCCTAGGGTAGCAGGTAATGTTAGAGATGTGAATCGTACCTGGATGGGATTCTGGGATTTTTTCTACTCACCAAGCCCGGCCTGGGGGCCAGGGCTTGACTTGTGAGAGCATGGTCCAACAGGCTGTTGCTTGGAGCGGCCCGCAGGCCCACATATCCACTACGTCCCGGTTGGTCCGGCACTTTTTGCAGAAAAGTATCCATTTTTTTAAGACTTCCATTTTTGTTCTGGTAATATTTCTTATATTTGCTATTTGCTGGGAGGATATTCAACAACCGCGAACCTCTGATGTTTATACAGTTTTCTCTAATTGTGCCTAAGGCACCCCTGCTCTTCACTGGTTCTATTCTGCATTTCCTTCCATATCGTTCACTCCAGTATGTTGTTATTTTACTGTGTAAATTTGGGATCTGGCTCTCCAGTACATTCCACGTGTATATTATTTGATATCTCTATCGTCTCCTTTCTAGTGAGTTCATTAGGAGAACTTTGAGACGATCCCAATAATTTAGGTGCTTTATCGCGTCTATATATACTGTATATTTTCTATGTATTCCCTCAATATCAACAATCTCTCCTACTCTGAAGGGGGGAAGTGAGTATCGAGCAGTACTCAAGGCGGGGCAGCACCAGTGAATAGTATGAGCCTAAGGCAGCAACTAATGACGCAAACGGCGTCAGCATAACCACGCCTAAGGTAGCAGGTAAAATAATAATGCACTAACAGATAATTCAGAATTAACCAGAATGATATATTACATAAACTTTGTAATAAACGGTTGGAGGAGCGTGTATAAGTACTGTAACAGTGCATAACGAAGAGTGGGTGCACACAAAATACGAGAGATATGAGAAACATAAATTCAAAAGCAAAGAACTAGGGGGAAGGGGGAGGGTTAGGCTTTAACCTGGCAGTCTATGCCAGTGAAGGCTACTGGTCACTTGTCTGTGTGACTAATCCTGCGAGATGGGGGGGGGGGGGGGGGATTGTTGACACAAACTATGTAAGCCACCATAATAGCTCTTGACACAAACTACACAATCCACTATATAGTTTAAGGTAGCTATCTAGAGGACGCCTAACCCAGAGAAAATACACACAATGAGATGCATGTGTCGGGGTGGGGGAGAGAAGTGAGGGGCTCAGGTGCACACGTGGTGAGGAAAGAGAGGAGAATATTAGGGGAGGGGGGGGGGTGTTGCAGGGGGTGACAGATGAACAATATGGGGGAAGTATACAGTGTTACTGATCCACGCTAAACACCACCTAATTTATATCCACCCAAATTCATTTATATACATATTTTTCTTACTTACGCTCGGAACAACCCAACGATCCCATGTGTATTTTGTAACTCGGGAATTTATTACATAAATCAACACCCCTGTTTCCAGAAAAGTATTTGGTCAGATCTTTCCTCATTCTAAACTTTCCAATTTATATCCATTGTTTCGTGTTCTTTTCTTTGTGTAAATAAAACCACACTTCCGTGGAAATAAACATTACATTCACCTGGGCTCCAGGAGACGCCGAGCCCGCGTGTGTGAGGCCAAAGCTCTGTCGACCGGGCTATTGAGTGGTCTTAATAAGGAAAATTTCCAGAAGCAGCATCCTGCTGTCTAACTGGAATTTTCTACTTTCTCTATATATTACTGAAGCTCAGAGGAATTAGTGAGGCGGAAACAAATGGGCAGATTTTCTTTCACCCTGATTCCCCTGTTTACCTAGTAGTAAATAGGCACCTGGGAGTTAGACAGCTGCTACGGACTGCTTCTTGGGGTTGTGTATGTGTGAGCGCATATGTTAGAGAAATATATGTAGTAGACATGATAGAGGAAAAATACATTGATTAGAAAGACGGGGTCCAAGCACTAATAGTTCGATTCTGCAGATACAAATAGTAAATACAAATTGTAAATACACACACACACACCTGTGGCCTTGTACAGGCGTCAAACACTTGTACCTCTGGTCATTAATCCTTTGCACAAGTGCATCAATGGCCAAGTGTGGAGTTACGAAGACTGATCCCGGATTTACATAACCTTCAATATAAAAATTGCGTGACTGAATTAGAATTAGTAAGAATTAGAACTGGGTATCCACAATGCAAGCTGAGTTGGTAGCAATACTGATAGCATTCGAAATTATTGACAACATTGAAGTAGACAGCTTAATTATTTCCGACTCCCTTTCCTCACTACTAGCAATAAACAGTTTGCAATCAAGTAATAACGTGCTTGTCTCAGAAGCCAGAGATAGATATATAAGCATACTTAGCAAGAGGGTAAATCTAAAAATGTTGTAGATTCCTTCTCACATTGACCTGCAGGAACATGATAAAGTTGACGCCCTTGCTTAGGCTGCGGTAAATACAGACAGTATTGAACGACATCTTGACTTATCAAATACGTCCTTTAAAAGTGTCATTGGACGAGACCTTCTGGACGAATTTGACGAAAGTAGAACAGTGCAAACTGGAATTAGCAGGTCCATTGTTTATCACAATAAAATGTGTGAAATAAAACATGTGTATGGGGCAAGTAACAAAGTCAGCAGACTAACAGACGTTGTCACAGCTTGATTAAGACTTGGCTACAAGTATCTTTGGCAGTTCGGCTTGTATAGGGATCTAGATGAAGTGTGTGGACTGTTACCTATCGTACGTTACGGCTCGTGATCCTACAGTAGCCAAACTTTAATAAGTCTAGGGATACGACACAACTGCTGTTCTCAATAGCGAATCACCAGTATAACCCCTTACTAGGTAATGAGCACAACAATAGAATCTTCATAGGACTGAAGAATAAAGACTAAGCATATATATATAATTTATATTAAATAAATCTCAAAGGCAAACAGATGATTATATGGTCACAATATATCACATTAAAAATATCACTGTAACTTCCAGACATTAAATCAATACTAAGAATAATTATGGCTATGATAGAACAAAAGAACTTAACTCCAACAAGTTGTTATCTCCCCGGCTCCCGTCCAGCTACTGAACAAAATCACGCGAGAATCAAAAGAGATTGCCTCGCCCCGCGAATAAATTGCCAAAGTAACAATATTTATTATTTCAACAATGGAGCACTACATTGTGACAAGAGTAGTCTCAAACTAACTTAATGAATAATTAGTACATATTGATATAGACAAACAAAAGTAATTATTCTTTACATAGTAATTAAAATATGCATACAGAAGGAAATAATGGCATGCACACCCCAGCAACGGACGATCCCACGACAATTTGCCAGATACAGTTCACTCAATTATTATTTCACTCTGTTACCCACTTATGATCACATATAAATCATTAGTTCCCGTGGGAAAACTGATCACACAAAGAAATAACAATCATTCCCACGATACGTTGGGCCTAACGCCAACACTAACATGAATGTGCATTTGCATATAACATATAAGTAGAACAATATACATGCTTGTAATTTACATACAATTATAAATGTACATATTAATATATTCACTTACGTATCTTATAAGGGTACGTAACACTTCCACCTCCAAGAAAAAAAAAATGCAATGGATTGAAGATCAATGGCATTTTTTTTCAGAAGTAAAAATGTTAAGTAAAAAGAAACATTTCATTTATGGTACATCAAAACTTCTTGACAAAGCATCAGCAATAACATTTTGTCTGCCTGGAATATGTTTGATTTCTACATTAAATTCCTGCAAAAACAATGACCAGCGCAGAATTCGTTGGTTCTTGACTTTCATCATATTTATAAAGATAAGGGGGTTGTGGTCTGTAAATACTAACACTTTATTTCCTGATAAGTAAATCTCAAACTTCTTGATTGACAATATAAGACCCAACGCCTCCTTTTCTACCACGGAATAATTTCTCTGAGCTGCATTAAATTTTCTGGAATAGTAATACACAGGATGCTCAATCTGGTCTAAACCAACTTGAATAAGCACAGCACCTATTCCAACATCTGACGCATCAATGTGTAATATAAATGGTTTATCAAATTGGGGACTAGCAAGAATAGGTGAGGTGGACAATATGCCCTTTAGGTTCTGAAAAGCATTCTGACAATCTTGTGTCCACTGAAACTTTACTTGCTTGCGTAACAAGTTTGTCAAAGGAGCAGCTACTGTTGAAAAATTTCTACAATAACGCCTATAGTATGCACACATACCAATAAACCGTTGGACTCCTTTCTTATTGGTCAACACTGGGTAGTCCACAATGGCTTGAATCTTATCTTGTAAGGGGATAATCTTACCTTGGCCTACCTCGTGTCCAAGATAAGTTATCGTACCTCTTGCCCAACTACACTTATTCATATTTATGGTTAACTTTGCGTTTTCCAACACTGTAAACAAGTTCTTAAGGCCTAAGAGATGATCGGCCCAATTCTTACTGTACAAAACAATGTCATCAAGGTAGGCCCTACAATCTGGCACATCCTTGAGTAAGAAATTCATAAGTCTTTGAAAAGTAGCAGGTGCATTTCTCAAACCGAATGGCATGACATTAAATTCATACGCACCATCAGGTGTAACAAAAGCAGTAACCTCTCTAGCATACTCTGTTAATGGAATTTGATAATACCCTTTTGACAAATCAAGCTTACTTACATATTCGGCATGACCTATGGACTCTATACATTCTTCCAACAAGGGTAAAGGAAAAACGTCCACTGTAGTGTTCTTGTTCAGTTTCCTGTAATCCACGCACAATCTCCAGGTTCCATCTGGTTTTGGCACTAACAAACACGGAGAGCTCCAAGTACTTTGACTTGGCCGAATGAAATCATGCTGGAGCAGATATTCCACTTCTGCTTGCATAATTTTCCTCTTTTCGGGATTCACTCGGTACGGATGTTGTCGAATGGGGGTGCTGTCCAGGAGCTGAATGTCGTGTGTGATGAGGTGGGTCTGGGTAGGAACCTCCCCAAACAGAGATGTATGGTTGTCCAGCAGAACCTGGAACTCATCACGTTGTTCCTCCTGTAAATGACATAGCATCTCCCTGCCATTGGAACTGGAACTGAGAAGTGGGATATTAACAACATGTCCCTCACTACAATCATCCTCAGGTGGTAACTCTTCCCGACTAAAACAAGCTACTACACCAGGTCCAACATAAGCTTTTAATCTGTTAATGTGTACAGTCATTTGGGGTTCTGAAAGATTAGGGTTAATTAGTTTATAAGTTAGGTCTCCCACCTTGTCTACCACTTGGTAGGGTCCTGCGAACTTATGGGACATGGAAGTCCCCATACGAGGTTTCAACACCAACACCAAATCTCCGACATCAAACGACCTTAGCTTAGCTTTGAACTTCTTGTCATATCGTACTTTCATGGCTTGTTGAGTCCTTCCCAGATGTTCTTTCGCCAACTCACGAGCCCGACACAACTTTGCCTTGACCTCACTCAAGTACAATCCGCTCTGATGAACAGAGACATCTCCCAACAACTTTTCTTGTAGCATTTTAAGAGGACCTCTTACTTGGTGACCAAACACTAGTTCAAAGGGTGAACAGCCCAATGACTCTTGTAGCCCTTCTCTAGCAGCAAACAACACAAAGGGGAGATTCTCATCCCAATTACGTGGATGAGTTTCTCCGTTTGTCTTCAGCATTTGTTTCAAAGTCTGGTGGAAACGTTCAAGTCCACCTTGGCTTTGTGGATGATATGGACTGGACAATTTGTGCCGAATCCCTCGGGATTCGCAAAAAGTTCTGAAAACTTTAGAAACAAAATTTCCCCCATTATCACTCTGAATAACTCTAGGCATTCCAAACAACGAAAAGAATCTTTCAAGACACTTGATGAGATTATGAGCCTTGGTATTCCGTAGAGCATAAGCTTCAGGAAATCTAGTAGTCATACACATGAGAGTGAACAAAAACATGTTACCCGATTTAGTCTTAGGTAAAGGACCCACACAATCAATTACAACATGAGTAAATGGTTCATCAGGAACTACAATAGGTTGCAATGGTGCTCTAGGTACAGATTGATTTGGTTTACCAACAATTTGACAGGGTATACAGTTATGACAATATCTGACCACGTCTTTCTTTAACTTTGGCCAGAAAAAATATTTACTTATCTTATGGTACATATTCGTGATACCTTGATGACCTCCCATGGGGTCATCATGTGCAGCCTGCAGGACCTGCCTACGATAATCATTGGGGACAACGAGTTGGGTTCTAATCTCACAATCCTCTGAAGAGGGAGTTCCCTTGGGTCTCCACCTTCTCATCAGAAGTCGATCCTTGAAGAAGAAACCCGTCCCTTCCTCCAATGCATCAATATTATCAGGAGCCTCAGAAATACACTTACTTAAACTAGGATCAGTAGTCTGTACAACACTTAAGGGCAATGACTCAGACTCAGCAGCGAGCGGGCAAGAACCTAGTAGCTTGATCTCTTTTCCCGATTGATCGGAATAAAATGGAGTCATAGCTACTTCGGCCTCACTCTCGACAACTGGCGCACTGGAGACAAGCGGGCAAGGTACAGATAGTTCAGCCTCCTCACCTTCACTTTCCTTGTGATTTAGGTTCGGCGGGGCTTCTACTACGGCCTCACTCTCATCATCCAGTCGAGTCATAAAAGAATCCTCAAGATCCACCTCCCACTCCTTTACTGAAGGGGTCCTGGTCTTGGGATCAGCAACCTTAGTGAAGACAGGATTACTCTCACCTGTTTTTCCCATTGATCTAGTAACAACACAAGCAGGGTAAACAATATCATCATCTGCTTCCGGTTGAGCTAATACATTATGGGGTTTAGTTAACATGATGGGACACTTGGGCCCTACAACCATTTGGTTGCCAAAATCATTACCTAGAATAATGTCTACCCCAGGAATGGGTAGTTGTTTACTTACACCAACATTACACCATCCTGAAGTATATTTAGAATCAAGGTTAACTTGCAATAAGGACACTGGTTGCACACTACCGGCAATACCCTGGAGAAGCACAACTTCACCCAGATCTCGGGTGTCAACATCATCAAGTACCTTCTGGGTAATAAGAGACTGTGAAGCTCCAGTATCACGGAGTAATTGAACAGTCTTATGTCTACCATTAGTACATAATAAGGTACCTGTGGACATATAGGGTTTGAATTCAGCCATCCAATTGGGACTGACTGTAATACATGAAGAATTAATAGGTTGCACTCCTTTACTCATAATAAGACCAGTTGGTCGGAGTTCAGGATGCAAACTAAAACATGAAGAAATCACATGCCCCCTTCTCTTACAATGGGTACAATGTTTGACAGTGGACACACTGGTAGAACCAACTGCCGGTTTAGAATTAGCATTACTAGGCTTAGATGATCCTGGCAATGGAGTAACCATCTTAGGGTTAGTAAGAGAAGAGTTCACGGGAGTAACTGTCGCACCAGGAGGAGACTTATACTGATAAGGAGTACGGTGAGCATTGAAATTTACTCTACGACTAGACTTAGGTGAAGTGGCCGTAAACGGGGCCTTAGTCAGCAACTCATGCTCATCCGCGAGCTTTGACAGCTCATCAATATCGGTTACATTCTTTTGTTCTGCCATAAAAGTAGACAACTGGTCTGGAAGACAGGACAATACTTCTTCCATTATGAGAAGATTCTTTAGAGCATCAAAATCAGTGACTGCAAGTGACTTTAACCATCTGTTGCAAAAATTCGTCTTCTGACGAGTAAAATCGGCTATTGTCTGATCCTTGATTCTCCTTAGGTTCCTGAACTTTTGCCTGTGTGCCTCTGGATTTAGCTGGTATGCATTGAGGATGCTTTTCTTTACAAAGTCATAATCAAAACTATGAGCGTCAGGTAGGGATGTGAAAACCTCCTGACTACGCCCCTTGAATTGAGACTGCATAATGGCTACCCACTGATCCCTTGGCCAGTTCATACTGATGGCGATTTTATTAAAATGTGCAAAGAAAACCTCAGGATCTTCCTCATTGAACTTGGGCAACTCTATATACTTATTCATCCTGATGGGATTATTATCACTATTTGTTGAAACATTACTAGTATTTCCATGCCCAGCTGCCATACGCTGTGATTCAAGCTTGAAGTTAGTGTCAGCCATTTGTTGTTGAATCTCTAATTGCCTAGTTTGTTCCTCGGCTTGTTGCTTCTTTGTGGCTTCAAGTTGCAACTCAATTAAACCTCTCTGGTTTTGTGCCGCAATTTCTAAACGCCTAATCTCCAGCTCCCTTTGCTGAGCTTCAGCTTCTAATATTTGCTGTTGCTGTTGAGCTTCAATCTCTCTTTGACGAGCTTCAGCCTCTAATATTTTCTGTTCTTTTTGAGCTTCAAGCTCTAATTGGCGAGCTTCTAACTCAAGACGCTTTAACGTCATCTGATCACTTGACTCCTCTCTTAACTCCTCTAGAATTTCTTCATCTAAATCCCCATTCTCAACAAAATGCGTCACAATGACTTTCAATATTTGGGCTTTAACCATTCTATTGCTGGCGGTCAAATCCAAATGATTTGCCATTTGTATTAACTCAGTCTTTTTAAGGTTCTGAATCCCTTCAAAGTCTGGGTGAGCCACCAACGCTGCAACTTTCTCCTCCATCGTTACTAACACTTGGCACTTGATTCACAAAATAATTAAACACAATGGCACTGCACTACACTTCACTGTAAAATTGTCACCACACTGAAAATTCGCTTGGCCTCACTGCACAAACAAAATATATAGGATGACTTACCTCAAAATCGTGAAACGTTGTTACTTGACACACAGGAAGGCTTGCTTGGCACATGGAATAGTTCTTAAGAAACACACAGAGACACTTGACACACTGGTACCTAGGAAGGCAAGGTTAGATTAGCATAGTTAAGTTAAAATGGGACAATATTTCCCGGCACAGGCCCCCATAACTCTTTGTTACCTATCGTACGTTACGGCTCGTGATCCTACAGCAGCCAAACTTTAATAAGTCTAGGGATACGACACAACTGCTGTTCTCAATAGCGAATCACCAGTATAACCCCTTACTAGGTAATGAGCACAACAATAGAATCTTCATAGGACTGAAGAATAAAGACTAAGCATATATATATAATTTATATTAAATAAATCTCAAAGGCAAACAGATGATTATATGGTCACAATATATCACATTAAAAATATCACTGTAACTTCCAGACATTAAATCAATACTAAGAATAATTATGGCTATGATAGAACAAAAGAACTTAACTCCAACAAGTTGTTATCTCCCCGGCTCCCGTCCAGCTACTGAACAAAATCACGCGAGAATCAAAAGAGATTGCCTCGCCCCGCGAATAAATTGCCAAAGTAACAATATTTATTATTTCAACAATGGAGCACTACATTGTGACAAGAGTAGTCTCAAACTAACTTAATGAATAATTAGTACATATTGATATAGACAAACAAAAGTAATTATTCTTTACATAGTAATTAAAATATGCATACAGAAGGAAATAATGGCATGCACACCCCAGCAACGGACGATCCCACGACAATTTGCCAGATACAGTTCACTCAATTATTATTTCACTCTGTTACCCACTTATGATCACATATAAATCATTAGTTCCCGTGGGAAAACTGATCACACAAAGAAATAACAATCATTCCCACGATACGTTGGGCCTAACGCCAACACTAACATGAATGTGCATTTGCATATAACATATAAGTAGAACAATATACATGCTTGTAATTTACATACAATTATAAATGTACATATTAATATATTCACTTACGTATCTTATAAGGGTACGTAACATGGACAAAGACAGGGACACATACTCGAACACTATATCTTGGATTGTAGTAAAATTGTGCCATTTAGAGATAAATCTAAGCTCACGTTGTATGATATAGCAACCCATCTTATTACCAAGGATAAAATACCTGAAATCCTTGCACTGTATCCATATTTCGCTTCCAGTAGATGAACGACATATGAGATTAAGAAACAAGTAGTGTATTGTAAAGAACTAATAATAAACAGCAGCTCCCTATGACTCTGTAATATGTCCATTGCTCAAATAATTATGTATTAGCGATAAGACCTACCATGTATGTATAATGACTTACTGTTAATATATAGAAATAGAAATAGAAGAAAAATAGAAGGTTAGAAATAGAACAAGAAGGTTCCTCAAATAGAACCTTCTGTCTAACTGACATTGTAATTATAAGGTGTGAACGATAGATGAAATTGTTTATGTAATAATCTAATTTGAGGTCTGATAAAGACCTTTGGTGCCCTCTGTAATGCTTTTTTAGCTATCGCTCACAGGATGAGTATGGGGTGCACAATAAACTAGCCGCCTCTAGCGGCAACAATTCAATTCCAATGGATAGATAATTTAGATTAGTTGATTTATTACGCTCCCAATGCCCATCTTGTGAGTGATAATGGACCCAATTACCATCCAATTTTATTTGAAACTATGCAAATTTACATTTACATCCACATTTCTCTTTATAGTAAATATTATTGAAGCTCTCATTGAATACATGTATTATTGAATATGACAGAAAGGGTTAGGCCAGTGATTCAAACACGAATGTCTCTGCATATCCATCTTTGACTGGAAAGGAAGGTGAAAATTAACTAAAGGCTTGAGTTGTGCCCTAGCAGCAATGGAGTGTGGACGTGTTGCCTGACCTCTCCGGTAGTTGGTGGTTGTTTGCTGCTTTGGTCAGCAGGGTGTGTGGGGCGTCTCCGCCCTCCCTGCAGTCGCTGCCTGGCTGGTGTTGACGTGGCACACTTTTGATGGGAGGCCATCTTTCCCTGTTGTGAGAGTGAACTCCGTGGGCCTGGAGTTTACAGGCAGTGCTGGTTACCTTGCAGTAGAGCTTGTCATGTGTGACATGCTCCGTGTCCCAGTGGATGACGTCTACGGTGTGGAGCTGGTAACTGCTCACCGAGTTATTATCAAGTTTGTGGGGGAGGAAGTGTACTGCGAGTTCCTCCGACAATATGAGGGGCGTTCCTTGTCGCTGCCGGATGGTGCCGGCTTTGTGTCCATTACGGACCGTAGTGGTGCCCTGACGTATGTGAGTGTGCATGGAGCGCCCTTGAGTTTCCCGAGGATCTGCTCCAGCATTACTTCCAGCAGTTTGGCACTGTCGTCAGTGTGTGGGTGAACACGCTGTCCTTGGGGAGGTATAAGGGTACACGTATGAACATTCGTACCCTAGGGATGCGCCTGAGGTCGGACATTCCCTTTTCAGTCTGGCTTCTGGGGGTACAACATCCTGATGTACTATGCCCAGCAACCCTGAACATGTTTTTGGTGTGGCTTATTGGGGCATCAGGCTGCTGGGTGCTCTGGGACTGTGGTCGCTCCTATGAACCTTTTCCGGGAGGAGGCTTTCCCGCCGCTCCCTGTGGGGGAGGATTGCGTGGGTGAAGATGTGGATGTCCAATTAGCTGATGCGGGTCTCCCTGCATCGCCTGGCGATCCTCTGGATGTTGCGGCCCCTCCTCCGAGAGTTGCAGTGCCGTCGGAGGATCTTCCTGCTTCTGTCGCTGTCCCAGCTGTTCCTGTGGGGTCTTCCGGGTGGTCTCTGCGAGGCGTCGACGTCTTCTTCTTCTTCTCCGTCTCCTGCTGCTGCACCTGGCCCTGTGTCCTCGCCTTGTGTCACAGCTGTGGTAGATTCTGGGGTGGCTGCGGGGCCTCCTGCTGTGTGTGGCCCGGTTTCCCCTGCAGTTGAATCTGCTGCCGTTCTGCATCGAGCATCTGTGCGCCCGGCCCGTGTTACTGGCTCTGCATCTGGCTCAGATGGTGTGCAGCCGGTGCCTAAGCGTTCTCGTCGTTCCTCTTCTGCCTGGGCGGATGTGGGGGAATTCAGCGACTGTGCGTCTTCCGATATCGACGGGGAGGTTCCGGAAACGTCATTCTCTCCTAGATGGTGGTGGCGGAGGTCCATGTGCCTCCGGCTGCGGATGGCTGTGGCTCACGTTTAACTTCTGCTCTTTCTCCTGTAGAGGGTTCTCCGCAGTGGGGGGGTGGTTGCTGATGGGGTTAATGGTGAGCGTGGTGGCTTGGTGGTGGTGTTGAAAATGGCTGCTCGCTCTGGGGGTTCCGTGCCCCCCTTCCTCGGCGGTGGTCTTGCCGCCTCTCCCGTCTCCGGCCGTTTCTTCTGTATCTCCTGTAGTGTCGGAGTAGGTGTTACCGTCTCGGCAGCCATCGCCTTCGTCTCGGCTGCCTTCGCCTTCTTCTCCTGGGCGTCTGGCGGCGAAGCCGTCTCGGCGGCCTCCGTCCACTTCGGTGTCTTCAGATGGGGTATTTCGCCCTCCCCTGCCGAGTTATGCGACTTGCGTCACCCAGCTTCGGGAGCGGCCGTTTCCGCCGGAGTATTTGATATGGGAGGGCTATAAGAGGAAGTATCCTTGGGGTCATTTCCCCTGAGAAGTAAATGCCTTCCTCTAAGTATTGTCTTCTTATCCTGTGTTCTTTTTTGTTTGCTGTGTTGTGGTGTTGTTTACACTTGTGTGCATGGATGTGGGGTGAGGGTTGCGTGGGGTGTGTGTGGGTGGGGCGGGTTTGTTTTCCCGGTTCCTGCGTGCTCCGGTTTGTGGGTGTAGTTTTATTTTTGTTGGGTGAGAGTTTGGGTGCTATGTATTGTACTGTTGCCATTTCTGTACTGTCTTACACTGTGGGCTTTTTGTTGTAGGCCCTTCTGGCCGTTTTTTTCTTTTTTTGTAATTTTGTACTTTTGTTTTTTTCTTTTTTTGTAATTTTGTACTTTTGTTTTTTTGTGCTTTTGAACTTTTGTGCTCTGCTTGTTTTTGTTCTGGTTTTATTGTACTTATATGCATGCTTGCATGTAAAACTAAAAAAAAATTAAAAAATTAGTTCCTGTGTCATTGTTTGCTGTTTACATTAACATATATCCATTAATTACGTTATTTAGCCAATTTTATTTGAAACTATGTTAATTTACATTTACGTCCACATTTCTCTTATAGTAAATATTAATGAAGCTCTCATTGAATACATGTGTTATTGAATATGACACAAAGGGTTAGGCCAGTGATTCAAGCACGAATGTCTGTGTATCCGTCTTTGACTGGAAAGGAAGTTGAAAATTAACTAAATGATAATTTTACAATTGTATATATGGACTGACGCTGAATGATATCTTGAATGATATGAGGATTGGTTGTTCCATTGGTCGGGTTGTTCCAGAGGATGAGTTGTTCCAGAGGATGGGTTGTTTCAGTGGACGGGTTGTTCCAGTGGACGGGTTGTTCCAGTGGATGGGTTGTTCCAGTAGATGGGTTCCAGTGGATGGGTTGTTCCAGTGGACGGGTTGTTCCAGTGGATGGGTTGTTCCAGTAGATGGGTTCCAGTGGATGGGTTGTTCCAGAGGACGGATTGTTCCAGTAGATGGGTTGTTCCAGTAGATGGGTTGTTCCAGAGGACGGATTGTTCCAGTGAATGGGTTGTTCCAGTGGATGGGTTGTTCCAGAGGACGGATTGTTCCAGTGGATGGGTTGTTCCAGTGGATGGGTTGTTCCAGAGGACGGGTTGTTCCAGTGGATGGGATGTTCCAGAAGACAGGTTGTTCCAGTGGATGGGTTGTTCCAGAAGACCGGTTGTTCCAGTGGACGGGTTCCAGTGGATGGGGTTATTCCAGTGGATTGGTTGTTCCAGAGGACGGGTTGTTCCAGTAAATGGGTTGTTCCAGTGGATGGGTTGTTCCTGAGGACGGGTTGTTCCAGTGGATGGGTTGATCCAGTAGATGGGTTCCAGTGGATGGGTTGTTCCAGAGGACGGATTGTTCCAGTAGATGGGTTGTTCCAGTGGATGGGTTGTTCCAGATAACGGGTTGTTCCAGTAGATGGGTTGTTCCAGTGGATGGGTTGTTCCAGTGGATGGGTTGTTCCAGAGGATGGGTTGTTCCAGTGGATGGGTTGTTCCAGTGGTCGGGTTGTTCCAGTGGATGGGTTCCTGTAGCTGGGTTGTTCCAGTGGTCGGGTTGTTCCAGAGGACGGGTTGTTCAAGAGGATTGGTTGTTTAATAGGACTGATTGTTCCAGTGGATGGGTTGTTCCAGTAGACGGGTTGTTCCAGTAGACGGGTTGTTCCAGTAGACGGGTTATTCCAGTGGTCGGGTTGTTCCAGTGGACGGGTTGTTCCAGTGGTCGGGTTGTTCCAGTAGACGGGTTGTTCCAGGAGACGGGTTGTTCCAGAGGACGGGTTATTCCAGTGGACGGGTTGTTCCAGTGGTCGGGTTGTTCCAGTGAACGGATTGTTCCAGAGGACGGGTTGTTCCAGTGGACGGGTTGTTCCAGTGGTCGGGTTGTTCCAGTGTTCCAGTGGTCGGGTTGTTCCAGTGGACGGGTTGTTCCAGAGGACGGGTTGTTCCAGTAGACGGGTTGTTCCAGTAGACGGGTTGTTCCAGTGGACGGGTTGTTCCAGTAGACGGGTTGTTCCAGTAGACGGTTTGTTCCAGAGGACGGGTTGTTCCAGAGGACGGGTTGTTCCAGTAGACGGGTTCCAGTAGACGGGTTGTTCCAGTGGACGGGTTGTTCCAGTAGACGGGTTGTTCCAGTGGACGGGTTGTTCCAGTGGACGGGTTGTTCCAGTAGACGGGTTGTTCCAGTGGATGGGTTGTTCCAGTGGTCGGGTTGTTCCAGTAGACGGGTTGTTCCAGTGGACGTGTTCCAGTAGACGGGTTGTTCCATTGGTCGGGTTGTTCCAGTAGACGGGTTGTTCCAGTGGATGGGTTGTTCCAGTGGATGGGTTGTTCCAGTGGTCGGGTTGTTCCAGTAGACGGGTTGTTCCAGTAGACGGGTTGTTCCAGAGGACGGGTTATTCCAGTGGACGGGTTGTTCCAGTGGTCGGGTTGTTCCAGTGAACGGATTGTTCCAGAGGACGGGTTGTTCCAGTGGACGGGTTGTTCCAGTGGTCGGGTTGTTCCAGAGGACGGGTTATTCCAGTGGACGGGTTGTTCCAGTGTTCCAGTGGTCGGGTTGTTCCAGTGGACGGGTTGTTCCAGAGGACGGGTTGTTCCAGTAGACGGGTTGTTCCAGTGGATGGGTTGTTCCAGTAGACGGGTTGTTCCAGTAGACGGGTTGTTCCAGTGGACGGGTTGTTCCAGTAGACGGGTTGTTCCAGTAGACGGGTTGTTCCAGAGGACGGGTTTTTCCAGTAGACGGGTTCCAGTAGACGGGTTGTTCCAGTGGACGGGTTGTTCCAGTAGACGGGTTGTTCCAGTAGACGGGTTGTTCCAGAGGACGGGTTGTTCCAGTGGACGGGTTGTTCCAGTAGACGGGTTGTTCCAGTAGACGGGTTCCAGTGGATGGGTTGTTCCAGTGGTCGGGTTGTTCCAGTAGACGGGTTGTTCCAGTGGACGTGTTGTTCCAGTAGACGGGTTGTTCCAGTGGTCGGGTTGTTCCAGTAGACGGGTTGTTCCAGTGGATGGGTTGTTTCAGTGGATGGGTTGTTCCAGTGGTCGGGTTGTTCTAGTAGACGGGTTGTTCCAGTAGACGGGTTGTTCCAGTGGTCGGGTTGTTCCAGTAAACGGGTTGTTCCAGTGGATGGGTTGTTCCAGTGGATGGGTTGTTCCAGTGGTCGGGTTGTTCCAGTAGACGGGTTGTTCCAGTGGACGGGTTGTTCCAGTAGACGGGTTGTTCCAGTGGATGGGTTGTTCCAGTGGACGGGTTGTTCCAGTAGACGGGTTGTTCCAGTGGATGGGTTGTTCCAGTGGTCGGGTTGTTCCAGTAGACGGGTTGTTCCAGTAGACGGGTTGTTCCAGTGGATGGGTTGTTCCAATGGACGGGTTGTTCCAGTAGACGGGTTGTTCCAGTAGACGGGTTGTTCCAGTGGTCGGGTTGTTCCAGTAGACGGGTTGTTCCAGTGGACGTGTTGTTCCAGTAGACGGGTTGTTCCATTGGTCGGGTTGTTCCAGTAGACGGGTTGTTCCAGTGGATGGGTTGTTCCAGTGGATGGGTTGTTCCAGTGGTCGGGTTGTTCCAGTAGACGGGTTGTTCCAGTAGACGGGTTGTTCCAGAGGACGGGTTATTCCAGTGGACGGGTTGTTCCAGTGGTCGGGTTGTTCCAGTGAACGGATTGTTCCAGAGGACGGGTTGTTCCAGTGGACGGGTTGTTCCAGTGGTCGGGTTGTTCCAGAGGACGGGTTGTTCCAGTGGTCGGGTTGTTCCAGTGGACGGGTTGTTCCAGAGGACGGGTTGTTCCAGTAGACGGGTTGTTCCAGTGGATGGGTTGTTCCAGTAGACGGGTTGTTCCAGTAGACGGGTTGTTCCAGTGGACGGGTTGTTCCAGTAGACGGGTTGTTCCAGTAGACGGGTTGTTCCAGAGGACGGGTTTTTCCAGTAGACGGGTTCCAGTAGACGGGTTGTTCCAGTGGACGGGTTGTTCCAGTAGACGGGTTGTTCCAGTAGACGGGTTGTTCCCGAGGACGGGTTGTTCCAGTGGACGGGTTGTTCCAGTAGACGGGTTGTTCCAGTAGACGGGTTGTTCCAGTGGATGGGTTGTTCCAGTGGTCGGGTTGTTCCAGTAGACGGGTTGTTCCAGTGGACGTGTTGTTCCAGTAGACGGGTTGTTCCAGTGGTCGGGTTGTTCCAGTAGACGGGTTGTTCCAGTGGATGGGTTGTTTCAGTGGATGGGTTGTTCCAGTGGTCGGGTTGTTCCAGTAGACGGGTTGTTCCAGTAGACGGGTTGTTCCAGTGGTCGGGTTGTTCCAGTAAACGGGTTGTTCCAGTGGATGGGTTGTTCCAGTGGATGGGTTGTTCCAGTGGTCGGGTTGTTCCAGTAGACGGGTTGTTCCAGTGGACGGGTTGTTCCAGTAGACGGGTTGTTCCAGTGGATGGGTTGTTCCAGTGGACGGGTTGTTCCAGTAGACGGGTTGTTCCAGTGGATGGGTTGTTCCAGTGGTCGGGTTCCAGTAGACGGGTTGTTCCAGTGGACGGGTTGTTCCAGTGGACGGGTTGTTCCAGTGGACGGGTTGTACCAGTGGACGGGTTGTACCAGTGGACGGGTTGTTCCAGTGGACGGGTTGTTCCAGTGGACGGGTTGTACCAGTGGACGGGTTGTACCAGTGGACGGGTTGTTCCAGTGGACGGGTTGTTCCAGTGGACGGGTTGTTCCAGTGGACGGGTTGTTCCAGTGGACGGGTTGTACCAGTGGACGGGTTGTTCCAGTGGACGAATTACACAGACTGGCGCCAATTTTTCTTTATTGTTGTTTCTGAATTTCAAAATAACAACAAACTTTCTCCATTGATATTTATTTTATTGTTTTTATTTTGTATTATATTGTAAGTATCCCTCATACAATCTGGACCAACGGGGCTGTAGTGGATAGTAGTTGCCTGGCTGCTCCTAGCAACAGTTTGTTGGATCAAGTTATCAGGAGAGAAGCCTCTCCCCGGAGCCGAGTATGGGGGAGTAGAAATCTCTCAGAACCCTCTACAGGTAAGCTCCAGGTACACTCCTGGTGCACACCAATTTTTACCCCATAAGAAGACTTCCTTCATTAAATATAATCGTATAATGTAATATACGGAACCAGAGATGAGAAGATGAAGAGACGACAAGGTGTCGGTCCGTCCTGGACCATTGTCAAGTGGGGTGAGTGAGAGAGTGGAAGAGCCACGTAAATAAGGTAAGAAAGTGAGATGAACAGTGAGAAGTAAGAGAATGAAGGTATTAAGAAGAGAGGTAAGAAGAATAAGACGAAAGGATAGACTAAGATGAACGGTAAGTATAATATGAAGCGAAACATTAAGTGGAAGGTAAAAATGAGATAAGAGAATCATGTAAAGTAAATGAAAGATAAGAAGTAAGGACAAAATGAAGAATAGGAATAGGTAGAAATAGGAAAATGTTAGAATACAGGAAGGAAACATAAATAAATCAAGAAACAGTGTAAGGCTAAATGGCGAAGAGAAAGAAAACAAGTAACTTAAGAGACAGAGGAAGACTAGAGGGGCCAAGCTTAAGTCAGATCACGTTTGTTAAGAAGATTAGAGCATTTATGCACTGTGAAAGGGACGAGTCAACAGCAACAAAGCCAGGACTAAGGTTCATGTTGGGCGTTATCAAATAGGTCCCTTAAAAGTGTCATTAGACGAGAAGTCTTGGATGAATTTGAAGAAAGCAGAACAGTGCAAACTGGAAGTAGCAGGTCCATTGTTCATCACAATGAATGAGGCAAGTAACAAAGTCAGCAGACTAACAGACGTTGTCACAGCTCGAATAAGACTTGGCTACAGGTATCTCTGGTAGTTTGGCTTGTATAGGGATCTAGATGAAGTAAAGTGCAAAGTGTGTGGACAAAGACAAGGACACACACTTGAGCATTATATCTTGGACAGTAATAAAATTGAGCCATTTAGAGATAAATCTAATTTCACGTTGTTTGAAATGGCAAACCATCTCATTACTAAGGATAAAATACCTGAAATCCTTGCATTGTATCCGGATTTCGCTTCCAGAAGATAAACGACATATGAGATTAAGAAACAAGTAGTGTATTGTGAAGACTATTAATAACAAACAGCAGCTCCTCTATGACTTTAATATCTCCCTTGCTCAAATAATTATGTATTAGCAGTAAGACCTACCTTTAATGTAGAATGATTTACTGTAAATATATAACTCTTGAACTAGAACTTTCTCTGTTACTAGCTGACATTATAGTTATAAGGTGTGAAGGATAGATGAAATTGTAATGTAATCTCCGTTGAGGTCTGATAAAGAACTTTTGTGCTCTCTGTAATTCTTTTTTGCGCTACCGCTCACAGGATGAGTGAGCGGTAGCGCAATAAACTAGCCACCTCCGGCGGCAACAGTCAAATGTGTGCCAGAGCCAATTCGACAAGACGGCGTCTGTGAAGAGTAGAGGCTTGAAAGATTATTGTAGAAGAAGACCAATGTGTAGGATGATTAGAGTCCCTAACATGACAGAAGAGATCATTGTTTGTGTCTGCAGACTTAACACTTCTTGTGTGTTCCTTAAGGCTGTCATTCAGTGTACGGCCAGTTTCTTCATAGTATTAGAGAGGACAAGACGAACAGGAAATTAGAGTAAGACACCAGCAACATTGGAAGCAGGAGAAGCAGCGTGAACCAGATTACTACGAAGTGTGTTAGTTTGTACAAAGGATGAAGGGTATTAGTGAGAATTTAGAGTTTAAATAACGAAGGGAAAGCAGAATACACTGTTCCTAGTATTGAAAACAGGTTTGGGGTGAAATAAATTTCTTCTAGCTTGAAAATAGGCACAGTTGATAAAATATGAGGGGTAACCAAGGCGGGTGAAAGACTTGTAAATAAAAGAAATTTGAGAATCGAGAAACTGAGGGTCACTGATGCGTAGGGTCTGAAACAAGAGAGAGGCGAGAATACCTTTCTTGACAGGAGGAGGATGGGAGGAAAATAAGTGAACGTACAAACCACTGTGACCACAGTATTGCGGTAAAGAGAGAGAAACCAGACACAGAGCTGTGAACATGAACGTCTAGAACAGGAAAGAGGACTTTAGATTCCCATTCAACTTTGAAATTGCCCAACCACTTGGGGTGGACGATAGAGCGACGGTCTCGCTTCATGCAGGTCGGCGTTCAATCCCCGACCGTCAAAGTTGTTGACGGTCGGGGGATTGAACGGGCACCATTCCTTCCCCTCGTCCCATCCGAAATCCTTTTCCTGATCCCCTTCCCAGTGTTATATAGTCGCCATGGCTCGGCGCTTTGCCCCTGACAGTTCCACCTCCCTTCAACTTTGAAATTGATAGGAGCCTGATTGAGAAGAGAGAAGGAAGGCTGGAAAAGACTAAAGTCATTTCTTCATTTTCTGATGTGTAATTTCGTCAACATATATCATATTCATCATATTCGGTCATCATATTCAGATTTGGTCATCATATTCAGCCACGTTATTGTGACTCACTGTCTGCCTCTGTTCTAAAAGACAGTTATTTGTGCTATCTTATGATATTGATATATTATTCAAGGAGAAGTGTGTACAGTTTGACAGTGATGGCAGCATCAGGAGGTACGTCGTCATGCCTGCCAACTAACATCTACTATTGACTTTCTTAATTGAATACATTAACTTAATCCGAAATACAATCGATTAATTTATCTTAAGATGTATATATGTTTAAGAAAGAAGCATATCATGTGTATATTATAACGCTTAAGACTGATTTTAGGGGTAATGGTGTATATATGTTAGTATAATCTAAACTATACGGCAGTATTTTTAACTTCCATACAGGGGTTGTCTTAGTATCATAATTACACCCCGTAAGATGGCGTTGGGAAACATATCCGTATATGCTAATATATACAGATTCTAATTCATTTATTTATTTTGCACCTCATACACATCCTGTGTGTGTGTGGGGGGGGGGGGGAGGGTTACAGAGGCACATAACAGGTTCAGGAACTGAACCCCATAGTTCGTTTAGCTAAGCAAGTGGCAATCTTGTGTAGCTAGTTTCCAGCATATATATATATATATATATATATATATATATATATATATATATATATATATATATATATATATATATATATATATATATATATATATATATATTTTTTTTTTTTTTTTTTTTTTTTTTTTTTTTTTTTTTTTTTTTTAAACCTAGAAGGGGTACCACCTCTGGTGCAAGTGTAGGGACCCATAGCCTCGGAGAAGAAAATAAAGAGTACGGATCCTCACTGAACACTTTGATATTTTCTTCTCCTACCACCCCTATTCTGACAGATAAAAAAAAAAAATATATATATATATATATATATATATATATATATATATATATATATATATATATATATATATATATATTTATATATTTATATATATATTCTGTTTACAGTCTTTCTTGTAAACATATGTTGTTGAATATGACCGAAAGGGTAAGATTAATAATTCTAACACGAATCTTCTCAATATTTCTTACGTTTTTCTTCACTGTCGAGGGTAATTGAAAAATTAACTCTTCAAAATTTATTCTTTACATTTTGTTTTTGGTCTGACGCCTGAACGCGTTTCGTAAGCTTCTTACATTTGCAAAGACTACACATAACATACATCATACATATACTCGTTTTGGGTGAGGTGATATGGCACAAAAGTATTGGGTGAGTTGGGTGAGGTGACAAAACTATGACAGAACACGTTTCAATGGGTATGAAAACATAAGAATGGAAGTAACTGCAGAAGGTCTATTGGCCCATAGATTCCATAGGGGAAGCTGCTCTTGCTGCTTCTATGTTGGTTCGGGGTCTTGAAGTGGGTAGAATACAGTTGTGCATTAATTGGCTGTTGATTGCTGGTGTTGACTTTTTGATGTGTAGTGCCTCGTTGATGTCGAGTCTCCTGGTATCGCTGTATTTATCGATGATTTCTGTGTTGTTGTGTTGCGACACAGTTTCGTGTTGCTGTGTTGCAACACAGTTTCGTGTTGCTGTGTTGCAACACAGTTTCGTGTTGCTGTGTTGCAACACGGAAATCATCGATAAATACAGCGTACAGATAAATGTCCATCAGATACTTGCTACCGGAATTGTCTTGAACAACGTTGTTGATCTTAAATCCACAAATCCACAGCAGGAGCAACGCAGAAGCAACAAAAGGAGCAATAGATGAGGTGGAGGACTAACAGCAAGAGTAACAGGAACAGCAACAGAAGCAGCAGCACGAACTTGTCGACCAACAGCAATAGCAACAGTAGGAAATACAACAAGAAACAGAAGAAGGAACAGCATTAGATGGAGGACTAACAGCAGGAGAAACACCCAAACCGACAACAGGAATTGGAACAGCAGTCCGACGTGGAAGAACAGCAGAAGGAGCAGCAACAGAACCAGCAGCAGAAGAGGAATAACAGTAGACCCGAGTTGGAAGAACAGCAGCGTCAACAACATAAGCAGGAGCGTGAACAGAAATGAGAAGTGGAAGAACAATAGAAGGAACAGCAACACAAGAGCAACGCGAACAGAAGCAGCAGCCAACGCAGGAGCAGCAGCAGCAGGAGCAGCAGCAGCAGGAGCAGCAGCAGCAGCAGCAGGAGGAGCAGCAGCAGGAGCAGCAGCAGCAGGAGGAGCAGCAGCAGGAGCAGCAGCAGCAGCAGCAGCAGGAGGAGCAGCAGCAGGAGCAGCAGCAGCAGCAGGAGGAGCAGCAGCAGGAGCAGCAGCAGCAGGAGGAGCAGCAGCAGGAGCAGCAGCAGCAGCAGGAGCACCAGCAGGAGCAGCAGCAGCAGGAGCAGCAGCAGGAGCAGCAGCACCAGCAGGAGCAGCAGCACCAGCAGGAGCATCAGCAGGAGCAGCATGAGGGAGCAGAAACAAAACATGAAGAAGTTGTATATATACATTACACATATTTTTTCCTCTACGTTCATCTGATTTTGAGCATCTGCATTAAAACTGGCCCTGGTGCCCATGAACACATGTTGGTAGTAACGCGAGCTTGGCGAGGCAAAATACTGCACCCCCATGAAAACAGTAATTTAACAGTGAATTAAAAGATGATTGCCAGGTTTCAACGACTGAATTACCCTTGTTGCCCGCGGTTACAAAGTGGCGGTGTTTACTTTGTTGATAAGGCTTATAGCTATGTCTTTCTTTTTGGTGCGAGTGCTTTCACAGGCACGTGCGTGTACACACACGCACATGCGCGCGCGCACGCACGCATACGCACACATGCACACATACACACATATACACATACACACATACACACACACACACACACACACATACACACACATACACACACACACACACACACACACACACACACGCACGCACGCACGCACGCACGCACACACACACACACACACACACACACACACACACACACACACACACGCACACACACACACACATACACACACACACACACACACACACACACACACACACACACACACACACACACACAGATAAGAGAGGGAATAGCTAACCAGGAACCACTGGAAGAGTTTGAGATTACCAGCGGGGAAGTAAGGAAGTGTTTACTAGAGTTGGATGTGACAAAGGCTATAGGCCCACATGGAATCTCCCCTTGGATACTAAAGGAAGGAGCAGAAGAACTGTGCTTGCCACTCTCCATAGTGTATAACAAATCACTGGCAACAGGGGAATTGCCAGAAATTTGGAAAACAGCTAATGTAGTCCCGATATATAAGAAAGGGGATAGACAGGAGACACTGAACTACAGGCCAGTGTCTCTAACCTGCATACCATGCAAGCTGATGGAGAAGATTGTGCGAAGAAAGCTAGTGGAACATCTGGAGTGAAGAAACTGTGTAACATAGCATCAACATGGGTTCAGGGATGGCAAATCCTGCCTCACAGGGTTAATTGAATTCTACGACCAGGCAACGAGAGGGATGGGCAGACTGCATATTTTTGGATTGCCAGAAAGCCTTTAATACAGTACCACACAAGAGGCTAGTAAAAAAGCCGGAGATGCAGGCTGGAGTGAAAGGGAAGGTATTCCATTGGGTAAGGGAGTACCTAACCAACAGAAGACAACGAGTCACTATGAGGGGTGAGGTCTCAGATTGGCGAGACGTCACAAGTGGAGTCCCGCGGGGGTCAGTCCTTGGACCTATACTATTTCTGATATGTGTAAATGATTTCCCGGAGGGTATAGACTCGTTTCTCTCAATGTTTGCTGATGACGCAAAAAATATGAGGAGGATTGAAACAGAGGAGGATAGTAGGAGGCTGCAAGATGACCTGGTCAGATTGAATGAATGGTCCAACAAATGGCTGCTGAAGTTCAACCCGAGTAAATGCAAAGTAATAAAACTAGACGCGGAAACAGAAGGCCAGACACAGGATACAGAATGGGAGATGAAGTACTTCATGAAACGGACAGAGAGAAAGATCTAGGGGTTGATATCACACCAAACCTGTCTCCTGATGCCCACATAAAAAGAATTACGTCTGCGGCATATGCGAGGCTGGCTAACATCTGAACAACATTCAAGAACCTGTGTAAGGAATCATTCAGAATCTTGTATACCACATACTTAAGACCAATCCTGGAGTATGCGGCCCCAGCATGGAGCCCGTACCTTGTCAAGCAGAAGACGAAGCTGGAAAAAGTTCAGAGGTATACCACTAGACTAGTCCCGGAGCCAAGAGGCATGAGTTACGAGGAAAGGCTGCGAGAGATGCAACTTACGATAATGGAAGACAGAAGATTAGGGGGAGACATGATCACTACCTACAAAATTCTCAGGGGTATTGACAGGGTAGACAAGGATAAACTATTCAACACTGGTGGTATGCGAACAAGGGGACACTGGTGGAAACTGAGTACCCAAATGAGCCACAGGGACGTTAGAAAGAACTTTTTCAGTGTCAGAGTAGTTAACAGATGGAATGCATTGGGCAGTGATGTGGTGGAGGCTGACTCCATACACAGTTTTAAATGTAGATATGATAGAGACCAGTAGGCTCAGGAATCTGTACACCAGTTGATTGACAGTTGAGAGGCTGGACCAAAGAGCCAAAGTTCAACCTCCGCAAGCACAATTAGGTGAGTACACACACACACACACACACACACACACACACACACACACACACACACACACACACACACACACACACACATACACACACACACACACATACACACACACACACATACACACACACACACACACACACACACACACACACACACACACACACACACACACACACACACACACACACACACACACACGAGGCACTGAATTACAGGCCAGTTTCCTTAACTTGTATACCATGCAAGGTAATTGAGAAGATCGTGAGGAAAAGGCTCGTAGAACATCTGGAGGGAAATAACTTTGTAACGCACCACCAACATGGGTTCAGAGATGATAAATCGTGCCTCACAGGTTTAATAGAATTTTATGACCAGGCAACGAAAATTAGGCAGGAAAGAGAAGGGTGGGAAGACTGCATTTTCCTGGATTGCAAAAAAGCCTTTGACACAGTACCCCATAAAAGGCTGTTAAAAAACTTGGAGCAACAGGCAGGAGTAAAAGGGAAGGTGCTCCAGTGGATGAGGGAGTACTTAAGCAACCTGGAAAGAGCGAATAACGGTGAGGGGGAGACATCAGAGTGGCGAGATGTCACCAGCGGAGTCCCACAGGGCTCAGTACTTGGACCCATCCTGTTTCTAATATATGTGAACGATCTTCCAGAGGGTATAGACTCATTCCTCTCAATGTTTGCTGATGGTGCAAAAATTATGAGAAGAATCAAGACAGATGAAGATAGACAGAGACTACAGGATGACCTGGATAAACTGGATGAATGGTCTAGAAAATGGCTGCTAAAGTTCAACTCAGGAAAGTGTAAGGTGATGAAATTAGGCGAAGGGAGCAGGAGGCTGAACACAAGGTATCATCTGGGAGGGGAAATCCTGCAAGAGTCAAGTAGAGAGAAGGATCTGGGGGTTGATATCACACCAAACCTGTCCCCATCAAAAGAATATCATCAGCGGTGTTACGTACCCTTATAAGATACGTAAGTGAATATATTAATATGTACATTTATAATTGTATGTAAATTACAAGCATGTATATTGTTATACTTATATGTTCTATGCAAATGCACATTCATGTTACAGTGTTGGCGTTAGGCCCAGCGTATCGTGGGAATGATTGTTTATTTCTTTGTGTGATCAGTTTTCCCACGGGAACTAATGATTTATATGTGATCATCAGTGGGTAACAGAGTGAAATAATAATTGAGTGAACTGTATCTGGCAAATTGTCGTGGGATCGTCCGTTGCTGGGGTGTGCATGCCATTATGCTATTCTGTATGCATATTTTAATTACTATGTAAAGAAACACGTACTTTTGTTGTCTATATCAATATGTACTAATTATTCATTAAGTTAGTTTAAGATTACTCTTGTCACAATATAGTGCTCCATTGTTGAAATAATAAATATTGTAACTTTGGCAATTTATTCGCGGGGCAAGGCAATGTGTTTTTTGACTCGCATATTGTAGTTCAGTAGCTGAGCAGAAACCAGGGAGATATCATCTTGGAGTTAAGTCATTCTTTTGTTCTAGCCATATAATTATTCTTAGTATTGATTTAATGTCTGGAAGTTACAGTGATATTTTTAATGTGATATATTGTGACCATATAATCATCTGTTTGCCTTTGAGATTTATTTAATATAAATGATATATATATGCTTAGTCTTTATTCTTCAGTCCTATGAAGATTCTATTTTATGCTCATTACCCATTAAGGGGTTATACTGGTGATTCGCTATTGAGAACAGCAGTTGTGTCGTATCCCTAGACTTATTAAAGTTTGGCTGCTGTAGGATCACGAGCCGTAACGTACGATAGGTAACAAAGAGTTATGGGGGCCTGTGCCGGGAAATATTGTCCCACTTAACTTAACTATGCTAATCTAACCTTGCCTTCCTAGGTACCAGTGTCAAGTGTCTCTGTGTGTTTCTTAAGAACTATTCCATGTGCCAAGCAAGCCTTCCTGTGTGTCAAGTAACAACGTTTCACGATTTTGAGGTAAGTCATCCTATATATTTTGTTTGTGCAGTGAGGCCAAGCGAATTTTCAGTGTGGTGACAATTTTACAGTGAAGTGTAGTGCAGTGCCATTGTGTTAATTAATTTTGTGAATCAAGTGCCAAGTGTTAGTAACGATGGAGGAGAAAGTTGCAGCATTGGTGGCTCACCCAGACTTTGAAGGGATTCAGAACCTTAAAAAGACTGAGTTAATACAAATGGCAAATCATTTGGATTTGACCGCCAGCAATAGAATGGTTAAAGCCCAAATATTGAAAGTCATTGTGACGCATTTTGTTGAGAATGGGGATTTAGATGAAGAAATTCTAGAAGAGTTAAGAGAGGAGTCGAGTGATCAGATGACGTTAAAGCGTCTTGAGTTAGAAGCTCGCCAATTAGAGCTTGAAGCTCAAAAAGAACAGAAAATATTAGAGGCTGAAGCTCGTCAAAGAGAGATTGAAGCTCAACAGCAACAGCAAATATTAGAGGCTGAAGCTCAGCAAAGGGAGCTAGAGACTAGGCGTTTAGAAATTGCGGCACAAAACCAGAGAGGTTTAATTGAGTTGCAACTTGAAGCCACAAAGAAGCAACAATTAGAGATTCAACAACAAATGGCTGACACTAACTTCAGGCTTGAATCACAGCGTATGGCAGCTGGGCATGGAAATACTAGTAATGTTTCAACAAATAGTGATAATAATCCCATCAGGATGAATAAGTATATAGAGTTGCCCAAGTTCAATGAGGAAGATCCTGAGGTTTTCTTTGCACATTTTAATAAAATTGCCATCAGTATGAACTGGCCAAGGGATCAGTGGGTAGCCATTATGCAGTCTCAATTCAAGGGGCGTAGTCAGGAGGTTTTCACATCCCTCCCTGACGCTCATAGTTTTGATTATGACTTTGTAAAGAAAAGCATCCTCAATGCATACCAACTAAATCCAGAGGCACACAGGCAAAAGTTCAGGAACCTAAGGAGAATCAAGGATCAGACAATAGCCGATTTTACTCGTCAGAAGACGAATTTTTGCAACAGATGGTTAAAGTCACTTGCAGTCACTGATTTTGATGCTCTAAAGAATCTTCTCATAATGGAAGAAGTATTGTCCTGTCTTCCAGACCAGTTGTCTACTTTTATGGCAGAACAAAAGAATGTAACCGATATTGATGAGCTGTCAAAGCTCGCGGATGAGCATGAGTTGCTGACTAAGGCCCCGTTTATGGCCACTTCACCTAAGTCTAGTCGTAGAGTAAATTTCAATGCTCACCGTACTCCTTATCAGTATAAGTCTCCTCCTGGTGCGACAGTTACTCCCGTGAACTCTTCTCTTACTAACCCTAAGATGGTTACTCCATTGCCAGGATCATCTAAGCCTAGTAATGCTAATTCTAAACCGGCAGTTGGTTATACCAGTGTGTCCACTGTCAAACATTGTACCCATTGTAAGAGAAGGGGGCATGTGATTTCTTCATGTTTTAGTTTGCATCCTGAACTCCGACCAACTGGTCTTATTATGAGTAAAGGAGTGCAACCTATTAATTCTTCATGTATTACAGTCAGTCCCAATTGGATGGCTGAATTCAAACCCTATATTTCCACAGGTACCTTATTATGTACTAATGGTAGACATAAGACTGTTCAATTACTCCGTGATACTGGAGCTTCACAGTCTCTTATTACCCAGAAGGTACTTGATGATGTTGACACCCGAGATCTGGGTGAAGTTGTGCTTCTCCAGGGTATTGCCGGAAGTGTGCAACCAGTGTCCTTATTGCAAGTTAACCTTGATTCTAAATATACTTCAGGATGGTGTAATGTTGGTGTAAGTAAACAACTGCCCATTCCTGGGGTAGACATTATTCTAGGTAATGATTTTGGCAACCAAATGGTTGTAGGGCCCAAGTGTCCCATCATGTTAACTAAACCCCATAATGTATTAGCTCAACCGGAAGCAGATGATGATATTATTTACCCTGCTTGTGTTGTTACTAGATCAATGGGAAAAACAGGTGAGAGTAATCCTGTCTTCACTAAGGTTGCTGATCCCAAGACCAGGACCCCTTCAGTAAAGGAGTGGGAGGTGGATCTTGAGGATTCTTTTATGACTCGACTGGATGATGAGAGTGAGGCCGTAGTAGAAGCCCCGCCGAACCTAAATCACAAGGAAAGTGAAGGTGAGGAGGCTGAACTATCTGTACCTTGCCCGCTTGTCTCCAGTGTGCCAGTTGTCGAGAGTGAGGCCGAAGTAGCTATGACTCCATTTTATTCTGATCAATCGGGAAAAGAGATCAAGCTACTAGGTTCTTGCCCGCTCGCTGCTGAGTCTGAGTCATTGCCCTTAAGTGTTGTACAGACTACTGATCCTAGTTTAAGTAAGTGTATTTCTGAGGCTCCTGATAATATTGATGCATTGGAGGAAGGGACGGGTTTCTTCTTCAAGGATCGACTTCTGATGAGAAGGTGGAGACCCAAGGGAACTCCCTCTTCAGAGGATTGTGAGATTAGAACCCAACTCGTTGTCCCCAATGATTATCGTAGGCAGGTCCTGCAGGCTGCACATGATGACCCCATGGGAGGTCATCAAGGTATCACGAATATGTACCATAAGATAAGTAAATATTTTTTCTGGCCAAAGTTAAAGAAAGACGTGGTCAGATATTGTCATAACTGTATACCCTGTCAAATTGTTGGTAAACCAAATCAGTCTGTACCTAGAGCACCATTGCAACCTATTGTAGTTCCTGATGAACCATTTACTCATGTTGTAATTGATTGTGTGGGTCCTTTACCTAAGACTAAATCGGGTAACATGTTTTTGTTCACTCTCATGTGTATGACTACTAGATTTCCTGAAGCTTATGCTCTACGGAATACCAAGGCTCATAATCTCATCAAGTGTCTTGAAAGATTCTTTTCGTTGTTTGGAATGCCTAGAGTTATTCAGAGTGATAATGGGGGAAATTTTGTTTCTAAAGTTTTCAGAACTTTTTGCGAATCCCGAGGGATTCGGCACAAATTGTCCAGTCCATATCATCCACAAAGCCAAGGTGGACTTGAACGTTTCCACCAGACTTTGAAACAAATGCTAAAGACAACCGGAGAAACTCATCCACGTAATTGGGATGAGAATCTCCCCTTTGTGTTGTTTGCTGCTAGAGAAGGGCTACAAGAGTCATTGGGCTGTTCACCCTTTGAACTAGTGTTTGGTCACCAAGTAAGAGGTCCTCTTAAAATGCTACAAGAAAAGTTGTTGGGAGATGTCTCTGTTCATCAGAGCGGATTGTACTTGAGCGAGGTCAAGGCTAAGTTGTGTCGGGCTCGTGAGTTGGCGAAAGAACATCTGGGAAGGACTCAACAAGCCATGAAAGTACGATATGACAAGAAGTTCAAGGCTAAGCTAAGGTCGTTTGATGTCGGAGATTTGGTGTTGGTGTTGAAACCTCGTATGGGGACTTCCATGTCCCATAAGTTCGCAGGACCCTACCAAGTGGTAGACAAGGTGGGAGACCTAACTTATAAACTAATTAACCCTAATCTTTCAGAACCCCAAATGACTGTGCACATTAACAGATTAAAAGCTTATGTTGGACCTGGTGTAGTAGCTTGTTTTAGTCGGGAAGAGTTACCACCTGAGGATAATTGTAGTGAGGGACATGTTGTTAATATCCCACTTCTCAGTTCCAGTTCCAATGGCAGGGAGATGCTATGTCATTTACAGGAGGAACAACGTGATGAGTTCCAGGTTCTGCTGGACAACCATACATCTCTGTTTGGGGAGGTTCCTACCCAGACCCACCTCATCACACACGACATGCAGCTCCTGGACAGCACCCCCATTCAACAACATCCGTACCGAGTGAATCCCGAAAAGAGGAAAATTATGCAAGCAGAAGTGGAATATCTGCTCCAGCATGATTTCATTCGGCCAAGTCAAAGTACTTGGAGCTCTCCGTGTTTGTTAGTGCCAAAACCAGATGGAACCTGGAGATTGTGCGTGGATTACAGGAAACTGAACAAGAACACTACAGTGGACGTTTTTCCTTTACCCTTGTTGGAAGAATGTATAGAGTCCATAGGTCATGCCGAATATGTAAGTAAGCTTGATTTGTCAAAAGGGTATTATCAAATTCCATTAACAGAGTATGCTAGAGAGGTTACTGCTTTTGTTACACCTGATGGTGCGTATGAATTTAATGTTGGGATAGGTGCTGTGCTTAGTCAAGTTGGTTTAGACCAGATTGAGCATCCTGTGTATTACTATTCCAGAAAATTTAATGCAGCTCAGAGAAATTATTCCGTGGTAGAAAAGGAGGCGTTGGGTCTTATATTGTCAATCAAGAAGTTTGAGATTTACTTATCAGGAAATAAAGTGTTAGTATTTACAGACCACAACCCCCTTATCTTTATAAATATGATGAAAGTCAAGAACCAACGAATTCTGCGCTGGTCATTGTTTTTGCAGGAATTTAATGTAGAAATCAAACATATTCCAGGCAGACAAAATGTTATTGCTGATGCTTTGTCAAGAAGTTTTGATGTACCATAAATGAAATGTTTCTTTTTACCTAACATTTTTACTTCTGAAAAAATGCCATTGATCTTCAATCCATTGCATTTTTTTTCTTGGAGGTGGAAGTGTTACGTACCCTTATAAGATACGTAAGTGAATATATTAATATGTACATTTATAATTGTATGTAAATTACAAGCATGTATATTGTTATACTTATATGTTCTATGCAAATGCACATTCATGTTACAGTGTTGGCGTTAGGCCCAGCGTATCGTGGGAATGATTGTTTATTTCTTTGTGTGATCAGTTTTCCCACGGGAACTAATGATTTATATGTGATCATCAGTGGGTAACAGAGTGAAATAATAATTGAGTGAACTGTATCTGGCAAATTGTCGTGGGATCGTCCGTTGCTGGGGTGTGCATGCCATTATGCTATTCTGTATGCATATTTTAATTACTATGTAAAGAAACACGTACTTTTGTTGTCTATATCAATATGTACTAATTATTCATTAAGTTAGTTTAAGATTACTCTTGTCACAATATAGTGCTCCATTGTTGAAATAATAAATATTGTAACTTTGGCAATTTATTCGCGGGGCAAGGCAATGTGTTTTTTGACTCGCATATTGTAGTTCAGTAGCTGAGCAGAAACCAGGGAGATATCATCTTGGAGTTAAGTCATTCTTTTGTTCTAGCCATATAATTATTCTTAGTATTGATTTAATGTCTGGAAGTTACAGTGATATTTTTAATGTGATATATTGTGACCATATAATCATCTGTTTGCCTTTGAGATTTATTTAATATAAATGATATATATATGCTTAGTCTTTATTCTTCAGTCCTATGAAGATTCTATTTTATGCTCATTACCCATTAAGGGGTTATACTGGTGATTCGCTATTGAGAACAGCAGTTGTGTCGTATCCCTAGACTTATTAAAGTTTGGCTGCTGTAGGATCACGAGCCGTAACGTACGATAGGTAACAAGCGGCATATGCTAGACTGGCCAACATAAGAACTGCCTTTAGAAACTTGTGTAACGAATCTTTCAGAACCCTGTATACCACTTATGTAAGACCAATCCTGGAGTATGCAGCTCCAGCCTGGAGTCCATACCTAGTTAAACACAAGACAAAGTTAGAGAAGATTCAGCGGTATGCCACCAGGCTCGTCCCGGAACTGAGAGGATTGAGCTACGAGGAAAGGCTAAAGGAGCTGAACCTCACATCCCTGGAAAACAGAAGAGTAAGGGGAGACATGATAACCACCTACAAAATTCTCAGAGGAATTGACAGGGTGGACAAAGACAAACTCTTCAGCACGGGTGGGACACGAACAAGGGGACACAGGTGGAAACTTAGTACCCAGATGAGCCACAGAGACGTTAGAAAGAATTTTTTCAGTGTCAGAGTAGTTAATAAATGGAATGCACTAGGAAGTGATGTGGAGGAGGCTGACTCCATACACAGTTTCAAATGTAGATATGATAGAGCCCAGTAGGCTCAGGAATCTGTCCACCAGTTGATTGACAGTTGAGAGGCGGGACCAAAGAGCCAAAGCTCAACCCCCGCAAGCACAATTAGGTGAGTACACACACACCTCCTCCTGATAAGGAGGATCACGACAGAGGAGGATAATATGAGGCTACAAGATGACCTAGACAAACTGAAGGAATGGTCTCACAAATGGCTACTAAAGTTCAACCCAAGTAAATGTAAGGTAATGAAACTATTAGGCGGAACTAGGAGGCCAGTCACTGGATACCGAATGGGAGATGAAGTCCTTCTCGAAACGGACAGAGAGAAAGATCTAGGAATTGATATCGCACCAAACCTGTCTCCCGAAGCCCACATCAAAAGAATAACATCAGCGGCCTATGCGAGGCTGGCTAACATCAGAACTGCTTTCAGAAACCTGTGTAAGGAATCCTTCAGAACCTTGTATACCACATATGTAAGGCCAATCCTGGAGTATGCAGCCCCAGCATGGAGCCCGTACCTTGTCAAGCACAAGACGAAGCTGGAAAAAGTTCAGAGGTATGCCACTAGGCTAGTCCCAGAACTAAGAGGCATGAGTTATGAGGACAGACTACGTGAGCTACACCTCGTGTCGCTGGAAGTCAGAAGAGCTAGGGGAGACATGATCACCACATACAAACTTGACAGGGTGGACAAAGATGGATTATTTAACACGGGTGGCACACGCACAAGGGGACACAGGTGGAAGCTGAGTACCCAAATGAGCCACAGAGACATTAGAAAGAACTTTTTCAGTGTCAGAGTAGTTAGTAAATAGAATGCACTAGGAGGTGATGTGTTGGACGCTGACTCCATACACAGTTTCAAATGTGACAGAGACAGAGAAGATATGACAGAGCCCAGTAGGCTCAGGAATCTGTACATCAATTGATTGACGTTTAAGAGGCGGGACCAAAGAGCCAGAGCTCAACCCCCGCAAGGACAATTAGGTGAATAGGTGAGTACACACACACTGCCATACAGACTGTTAAATACGTACCAAATGGGGAATAGGTTCTCATGCTCGAACCAGCATGTGTGTTCTCTTACACCAAATATTTGGTCAAATACATTACATTTCTGAATGTATATTGTGAATATTATCGTAGGAATAGATGCGCCATATATCTAAGGGCAGGAGGAAGACCAAATTTACATTGACACTGTTTCCAGATCTCTGCCATTCCTAATGTAATAAGTTGGATAGTGTTTAATGGCTGGCTGTGGAGAGAGAGGGAATGGGGGGAAAAGTAGAAATCGGAACAAAATCTGGGACAAAACACTCAAATGCCCCTCGCAGCACCATGCAAACATCGTGGCCCGGGGGAGGATATCCGCCCCATCCCTACCAAAAAAAAAAAAGAAAAAAAGAAGTCTGTCATTGGAACACATGGCTTTGTGTCACAACAGCTGATCTTTGTTTACATCAATACGTTATGCCTCCATTATCATCCTCTCCGCCGTAATTTCTATTACAATTATGAGAGTAGAAAAAAAACATAAGTCTGCGTAAAACTGTATTTGATTGAAGCAGACGCGTAAGCATATTCATCATGATTATATAAGAAAAAATGTATACATAGGAATCCCTGCAGTAGATTTTTCGAGACGGGTCACATGAACAGTTGAGCTTAACACAAATACGGAAATTTGAGCTAAAATTGAAGAATTTAACTTAGTATTTACCACGTTCATGTTTTCACAACAAAAGCAAGCACTGACACCAGCCGGCATCTATGGAATCACGTGTAAAACGAATATGACAACAATGGAACATGAGGATATATATAAATAGCCTGTGGCGTAATTCATCCCGTCTCAACAAGTCCTGAGGTGACTGGGGACGCCATTAATGGTACAGGGGCAACGAAACATCAATAGACTCTGAAGGCACACAAAAGAGCATCAAGGCAGCTCTACGCAGCACATGACGCTTGTGTTGTAACCCGAGGCGAGGTGGAAGCACCCTGTAGGCGAACACTGAGGTTCCATATGGTACAGAACGCAGACCACCACACCACACTACAACTGGCTTCCTTCCCTCTCTCTCTCTTACCGCTCTCTTCCTCTCTCGCTCCTCCTCTCGTCGCTCTCTCTCTCTCTCGCTCCTCCTCTCGTCGCTCTCTCTCTCTCTCTCACTCTCTCTTTCACACACATCTGGTGCGTAGTTACCGTGTGGGCAGGGCAGCTACTACTTTTCTAGAGTACCTATCTCTTACATAAGCTGTGAGGGTAGTGTTGGGAGTGTCGCCGTGGCTGAACTCTGTCAGTGTGTGTGAATTCTCACGATTTGCTGAATCAATTGAAAAATTGCATTTTTAAGGAGAAGAGCCACACTACGCCGACTTAGAGAGGGAGAAGCGACCAATATTGATCCGGTGCGTGCCTGCTTGCTGTGTGTGTGTGTGTGTGTGTGTGTGTGTGTGTGTGTGTGTGTGTGTGTGTGTGTGTGTGTGTGTGTGTGTGTATGTGTGTGTGTGTGTGTGTGTGTGTAGAGCCAGCGTAAACACCTCCCCCCACCCCCGCACACACACATGCACACAGATACATACACAGTATGGTTTAATTTTGTTTGGGCCAGGAATCATCAGCTATTTACGCAAACCACATACGAAGCCAGTACATCTTTCAACAATCATGGTATCTTTTGTTTAACAGTTTACGAGCTTTCAAACAACACAACCCATGGTCATTATTGTTATAAACAACCTTGCAGTGCTTTGGTACTCATAAACTGTTTAGAAAGCCACCATGATTGAAGACAGATGCACAGGTTTCGCAAATAGATGCGTAAATAATTGATGAATCCCGCCGCATGTCTCATTCTAACGTTCTTAGCTGAGGTTCACACTCTGGGCTCAGTTATATGCATGACTCTCATGATCGTTCTCATTTCTTAGTATTACACTTTATTATTTTCAAGTTCAGATGTTAAAACACAGCCCGTCCTCATAAACACAGCCCGTCCTCATAAACACAGCCCGTCCTCATGAACACAGCCCGTCCTCATAAACACAGCCCGTCCTCATAAACACAGCCCGTCCTCATAAACACAGCCCGTCCTCATAAACACAGCCCGTCCTCATAAACACAGCCCGTCCTTATAAACACAGCCCGTCCTCATAAACACAGCCCGTCCTCATGAACACAGCCCGTCCTCATAAACACAGCCCGTCCTCATAAACACAGCCCGTCCTCATAAACACAGCCCGTCCTCATAAACACAGCCCGTCCTCATAAACACAGCCCGTCCTCATAAACACAGCCCGTCCTCATGAACACAGCCCGTCCTCATAAACACAGCCCGTCCTCATAAACACAGCCCGTCCTCATAAACACAGCCCGTCCTCATAAACACAGCCCGTCCTCATAAACACAGCCCGTCCTCATAAACACAGCCCGTCCTCATAAACACAGCCCGTCCTCATAAACACAGCCCGTCCTCATGAACACAGCCTGTCCTCATAAACACAGCCCGTCCTCATAAACACAGCCCGTCCTCATAAACACAGCCCGTCCTCATAAACACAGCCCGTCCTCATAAACACAGCCCGTCCTCATAAACACAGCCCGTCCTCATAAACACAGCCCGTCCTCATAAACACAGCCCGTCCTCATAAACACAGCCCGTCCTCATAAACACTGCCCGCCCTCATAAACACAGCCCGTCCTCATAAACACAGCCCGTCCTCATGAACACAGCCCGTCCTCAAAAACACAGCCCGTCCTCATAAACACAGCCCGTCCTCATAAACACAGCCCGTCCTCATAAACACAGCCCGTCCTCATAAACACAGCCCGTCCTCATAAACACAGCCCGTCCTCATGAACACAGCCCGTCCTCACAAACACAGCCCGTCCTCATAAACACAGCCCGTCCTCATGAACACAGCCCGTCCTCATGAACACAGCCCGTCCTCATGAACACAGCCCGTCCTCATAAACACAGCCCATCCTCATAAACACAGCCCATCCTCATAAACACAGCCCGTCCTCATAAACACAGCCCGTCCTCATGAACACAGCCCGTCCTCATAAACACAGCCCGTCCTCATAAACACAGCCCGTCCTCATAAACACAGCCCGTCCTCATAAACACAGCCCGTCCTCATGAACACAGCCTGTCATAAACACAGCCCGTCCTCATGAACACAGCCCGTCCTCATGAACATAGCCCGTCCTCATGAACACAGTCCGTCCTCATGAACACAGCCCGTCCTCATGAACACAGCCCGTCCTCATGAACACAGCCCGTCCTCATGAACACAGCCCGTCCTCATGAACACAGCCCGTCCTCATGAACACAGCCTGTCATAAACACAGCCCATCCTCATAAACACAGCCCGTCCTCATAAACACAGCCCGTCCTCATGAACACAGCCCGTCCTCATGAACACAGCCCGTCCTCATGAACACAGCCCGTCCTCATAAACACAGCCCGTCCTCATGAACACAGCCCGTCCTCATGAACACAGCCCGTCCTCATGAACACAGCCCGTCCTCATGAACACAGCCCGTCCTCATGAACACAGCCTGTCATAAACACAGCCCGTCCTCATGAACACAGCCTGTCATAAACACAGCCCGACCACATAAAAAGCCAAATGCTCGCTAATCCATCGACCAATCCCCCTCCACCCTATTTATAAGTAAAAAAAACCATTTACACACAACACATAACTGATGACGTTCAAACGTTTCTCGAACAGAACTTCGCTGACGCCCTCTGTTCGAATCACACATCTGTAAAAGCCAATAAAAGTTAACACTTTACCTAACCTAAATTATAAACACCAAATCTATACATAATATAATGTCTATTTGTCCAAAGTAGGAGGCCAGATGCTTGGGCTAGCCTCACCAAACTTTTCAAGAGGACACATGGGGGTCTGCTCCACTGTCTCCCTTAACAAAATATTGGCATCAATAGCGATCCCGGCGATTTCCAGGAAGTCTGAATTCGCGGATGTGTTTTACGTAGATTCTTAACAGCTTTTCAGGATTTCATAATAAATATAATGAGAAAGAAGGGGAGGGGGTGGTGTCTATGGAAGGGGAAAAGAGAGTAGTGGAGAGGGGGGAGTTGAGAGAGAGAGAGAGAGAGAGAGAGAGAGAGAGAGAGAGAGAGAGAGAGAGAGAGAGAGAGAGAGAGAGAGAGAGAGAGAGAGAGAGAGAGAGAGAGACGGAGAGGGGAAGATATTGAGGGAGAGAGAAAGCGAAGGAGGATAAGGAAAGAGAGATGAGAGAGGGGAGGAGGAGAGAGACTCGGACACAGCCGGCTACCCCCATCAGGTTCCAATATACTGTATAATAACGAGAAATACCAAATGTTAAATACGCAGTACGAGCTTAACCTGAGGACGGACTGTCCGCATGCAGTCAATACAAATCATTACCAACGGAACCTGAAACACCTAACCTAGGCCTAAGTATTCAAGAAATTATGTTATATAATGTTGATTAATATTTGAGAAAATTACTTTTTTTTATTACACTGCGTTAAAGCTGGCGTATGGGCCTTCGGGGCGGGCCTGCCGCCACGTGGACGAGCCTAGCACTCAGCCCGCCTTGCTCAGGTACATGTGGCGGCGCCTAACATTGTCACAGTCAGGTTCTTCGTGCTTTCCACTCGTTCTCACGTTGCTCCAACCACATGAGCTGGGCGGTAGAGGGGCGGTCTCGCTTCATGCAGGTCGGCGTTCAATCCCCGACAGTCCAAGTGGTTGGGCACCATTCCTGTCCCCCCGTCCCATCCCAAATCCTTATCCTGACCCCCCTTCCCAGTGTTATATAGTCGTATTGGCTTGGCGCTTTCCCTTGATAATTCCTCCCCTCGTTCTCACGTTTTCTTCGCCTTTTTTACGTTGATCATTCTCGCCTTATCTTCTCATTCTCTGATTATTCTCCAGCTCGTTTTATCATTCTCATCTTAACGTTCTTTACAACGTTCAAAAAGCGGCCTTTAGAAACTTGTGTAAGGAATCATTCAGAACTTTGTATACCACATATGTCAGACTAATTCTGGAGTATGCAGCTCTTGCATGGAATCCATATTTAGTCAAGAATAAGACTAAACTGGAAAAGGTTCAAAGGTTTGCCACCAGATTAGTACCCGAACTGAGAGGTATGAGCTACGAAGAGAGACTAAGGGAATTAAACCTGACGTCGCTGGAAGACAGAAGTTAGGGGGGACATGATCACCACATACAAGATTTTCAAAGGAATGGATAGGGTAGATAAGGACATGCTATTTAACACAAGGGGCACACGCACTAGGGGACACAGCTGAAAATTGAGTGTCCAAATGAGCCACAGATATATTAGAAAGAACTTTTTTTAGTGTGAGAGTGGTTGACAAATGGAATGCATTAGGAAGTGATGTGGTGGAGGCTGACTCCATACACAGTTTCAAGTGTAGATATGATAGAGCCCAATAGGCTCAGGAACCTGTACACCTGTAGATTGACAGTTGAGAGGCGGGACCAAAGAGCCAGAGCTCAACCCCCGCAAGCACAACTAGGTGAGTACATCACTCTCACGCCCACTAAGCCTCAGGATAGTCTCTTGGCTCTGAGGTGCAATCACTTGAAGGGAAGTTTTCCTTCAAGTGACCCTAGGATGCCCTAGGATGCCTGACAAGCAGTAAACGTGCCAGTCTCTACTTTAAACTTGCTTCAGGCTACAGTTGTAGACTGTCTCTGGACGCCAACTTAAGAACAAGTGGTAGAACATAAGAATAAATTGCAGAAGGCGTAGTGCCCCAAGAGGCAGCTCCTCTCTCTATCCACCCATATCAATTCATATACATGTGTAATCTACGCTTTGTTCGCCAGGCACAGCTTGTGGAGGTTTAGCTTTTGCTCTTGGGTCTTGCCTCTTAACCATCAGTTGACTGATCAACAAATTCTTGGACACTTTGGGTTCTATTTAAATCCGTATACGGATTTAAATCTTATGTTCTAAATCCGTATACGGATTTAAATCTTATGTTTTAATCCGTATACGGATTTAAATCTTATGTTCTAAATCCGTAAACGGATTTAAATCATATGTTCTAAATCCGTATACGGATTTAAATCTTATGTTCTAAATCCGTATACGGATTTAAATCTTATGTTCTAAATCCGTATACGATTTTAAATCCGTAAATCCATATCCTCTATCACTTTGTTCACAATTATTTCAACTCTGGTACTTAGCGCGATATATTTAACAACCTTATGGCTGTGTATACCCTATGTGTGTATACCTGACCTGGGGCCTGACAGCTGAGTGGACGGCGCTCGGGATTCGTAGTCCTGAGGTTTCGGGTTCGATCCCCGGTGGAGGAAATGAGTTTCTTTCATCCTGATGCCGCTGTTCACCAGCAGTAAATAGGTACTTGGGAGTTAGACAGCTGCTACGGGCTGCTTTCTGGAGGTGTGTAACGAAAAGGTGGCCCTGGTCGAGGACCGGGCCGCGGGGACGCTAAGCCCCGAAATCATCTCAAGAAGATACTCACATATTCTTTACAATAATGTAACTTATTTCAAAATTTGACAGAATACATATATAAAAGCCTATGTAAGGTCGAACATTTATATTTTGGTTATTTTAAGTGATATCAAGTCCTAAGTTATTTCGGTTGTCGGGGACAGGAAGCCTGCACTTAGGGTTATCGAGGTCCCCCCACCCCCCTCCCCCCAGGCCAACTACTGCCCCTTCCTAGGGTGCAAACCCACAACAGTTGCCTAACTCCCGGGTACCTATTTACTACTAGGTGAACAGAGGCATCATGTGAAATGAAAGAGGCCTAACCATTTCTGCTCTGCCCGGCGATCGAACCCGCAAAGTGACGGAGGATTCGGATTTATTCGGCGATCGAATACAATTTATTTATTCGAAGGATTTATTGGGTGATCGAATAAAATAATCATGTTATTTTCAGTTGCCCACATCGAAAGCCTTGTTAATATCTGCCTGCAGTTTTTCAGTGTCTTCTACAGTGTAAATTTTCATGCTGATTTTTGTATCATCCGCAAAGGATGACACGAAGCTGTGACTGACACGAATAGTTGACTCAATTGTGAGTCGAGGGCGTGGCCCACTGTGCCATAGGACCCACAGTTAAGCAACAAGTCTTAATTTACTGTGACGAATGCATATGGAACATTTTTCTTTGGTCAAGTTAGTATGCATGTGGTATAATTCATTGTATTACTGTATATTCACCAATAGAAAATCCACACTTTACATTGCACCACTTAAGTTTTCCATAATTTGGATCTAATGGTCTATTACTGTTTGAATTCCATTGTGCTTTTTGTATTTGAATTTGAATTTAACAGTTAGGTATAACGGCCATCGACCTGTAAAAGGTCATTATTATTATGATGGGATTCAAGCCCGTTAGACCAGCGTTGGAAGGTTGATTCGACCCTTTTTTATTGTCAGACAAAATTGTCAATTTTCTCGTCCGGAGAATTGAAAACGGATGTATTAGCCTATGTCTACCCGACTGATGGCCTCCCAAAGGGTGATGTGGGAATGATTGCGTGTGTCTCCAGTGTGTATACTCACCTAGTTGTGCTTGCGGGGGTTTAGCTCTGGCTCTTTCGTCCCGTGTGTGTGTGTGTGCTCACCTATTTGTACTCACCTATTTGTGCTTGCGGGGGTTGAGCTTTGGCTCTTTGGTCCCGCCTCTCAACTGTGGAGAGGCGGGACAAACACACACAACTGTGTGTGTGTGTGTGTGTGTTAGAAAGGACCCCGCCTTTCTAACCAATTTATTTATCCTCTATTATGTCCATTATGTCTACTACATATATTTCAGAACCTCTGAAGAGGTGAGGGGGGGAACCCACAACCAGCAACCCAGTAACACCAGAGGGGAGGGCAACTCCACCACCCTCCTCTGCATTGGAACCTCCCCTACCCCAAACCTTCCCTGCCCCCACTCAAATGCTCAGCCAACTCTCCCTCTCCCCTCACCCCAGTATCCTCTGAGACCCTGTTGTCCACCTCACAAATCCTAACACCCATGGAACAGCTTCTCCCATCAGCAGAACGCTCACCAAGAAGGGGATATGAGAAGGGACAGAAGAAAGTGAGCCTCAAGGCAATGGACACTAACATAGATGGGATTACAAATAAAGCAAATGAACTTGGAGAATGGGTACTAAAAGAAAAACAGACATAATAGCACTCACAGAAACAAAGCTAACGAAAACCATAACAAATGCAGTGTTCTCACAGGACTACTGTGTTGTGAGGAAAGAGAGAGAAGGAAGAGGAGGTGGTGGTGTATCTCTGCTGGCAAGAAAAGGGTGGTGTTTTGAGATGGTTATTCAGGGCTGTGAAAGTTTCAGTGACTACATAACAGGTACTATAGCAACTGGAGGACAAAAAATTATAGTCGTAGTCATATATAACACACCACCAAATGACAGAGGACCCAGACAGGAATATGATAGAAACAACATGGCCATCATTAATATAATAGAGAGAGCAGCAGCTGTCACTAGCAGGAATGGATCTGGACTACTAATTATGGAAGACTTCAACCACGGGAAGATAGATTGGGTGAACAGAGACCCACATGGAGGGCCGGACACATGGAGAGCTAAGCTGCTGGACGCGGCAACAAGAAACTTTCGAAGCCAACACATCAAGAGACCGACAAGAATGAGAGGGGAAGATGAACCAGCCATGCTTGGTCTGATATTTACCCTAAATGTGTGGGATATAAAGGAAATTAAGTTGAAAGCGCCCTTGGGAATGAGTGATCACAGTGTATTGATCTTTGAGTACCTGGTAGAGCTAGGATTTATCTCCCCCCGAAAAGAACTAGGAAACAAAAGGCTGGCTTACCGAAAGGGAAATTATGAGGAGATGAGAAGTTTCCTAAGGAATATACCATGTGACACAGACCTTAGAGCTAAGTCTGTACAAGACATGATGGACTATATCACCCAAAAGTGTCAGGAGGCAGTAAAGAGGTTCATCCCGGTCCATAAGGAAAAATTTGAGAAGCCAAAGAAGAATCCATGGTTTAATAGGGCATGTATGGAAGCAAAGGAACAGAACAAATGGGCGTGGAGGAACTTCCGAAATAACAGAACACCAGAAAGCAGAGAGAGATACCAGAGAACCAGGAATGAGTATGTTAGTGTGAGAAGAGAAGCAAAGAAAAATTATGAAAATTATATAGCAAGCAAAGCCAAGACCAAACCAAAGCTACTCCACAGTCACATCAGGAGGAAAACAACAGTGAAAAAACAGGTAATGAAACTTACAACAGGTGAGGACAGTTATACAAAGAATGACAAAGACTTGAGTATGATGAACTCAACAAGGGATTCCAGGAGGTCTTCACAATAGAACAAGGCGAGGTCACTGCGCTAGGAGAGGGGACAGTAAACCAGGCGGCCTTGAAAGGGTTCGAAATTACGAGAGATGAGACCAAGAGACACCTATTGGATCTGGATGTGAGAAAGGCTGTTGGTCCAGATGGGATCTCACCATGGGTATTGAAAGAGTGTGCAGAGGCACTTTGCTTGCCACTTTCCATAGTGTATAGTAGGTCACTGGAGATATACAAAAAGGGTGACAGACAAGAGGCACTGAATTACAGGCCAGTGTCCTTGACTTGTATACCATGCAAAGTGATGGAGAAGATCGTGAGAAAAAACCTAGTAACACATCTGGAGAGAAAGGACTTCGTGACAAATCTCCAACATGGGTTCAGGGAGGGTAAATCTTGCCTTACAGGCTTAATGAAATTCTACGACCAGGTGACAAAGATTAATTAAGCAAGAAAGTGTGGGCAAGTGTGGCTGGGCGGACTGCATTTTCTTGGATCGTCGGAATGCCTTTGACAGTACCCCATAAGAGGCTGGTACATAAGCTGAAGTGACAGGCAGGAGTGACTGGTAAGATGCTCCAGTGGATAAGGGAGTACCTAAGCAATAGGAAGTAAAGAGTTACAGTGAGGGGGTGAGACCTCAGATTGGCGTGAAGTCACCAGTGGAGTCTCACAGGGCTCTGTACTTGATCCTATCCTGTTTCTGATTTACGTAAATGATCTCCCAGAGGGTATAGACTCATTCCTCTCAATGTTTGCTGACGATGCCAAAATTATGAGAAGGATTAAGACATAGGAGGACTTCTTGAGGCTTCAAGAAGACCTAGACAAATTGAAGGAATGGTCGAACAAGTGGTTGTTAGAGTTTAACCCAAGCAAGTGTAATGTAATGAAGATAGGCGTAGGGAGCAGGTGACCAGATACAAGGTATCATTTGGGAGATGAAATTCTTAAAGAATCAGAGAGAGAGAGAGACTTGAGGGTTGATATCACGGCAGACCTGTCCCCTGCAGCCCATATCAAGAGGATAACATCAGCGACATACACCAGGTTGACCAACATAAGAACGGCATTTAGAAACTTGTGTAAAGAATCATTCAGAACTTTGTATGCCCCATATGTCAGACCAATCCTAGAGTATGCAGCTCCAGCATGGAGTCCATATCTAGTCAAGCATAAGATTAAACTGGAGAAGGTTCAACGGTTTGCCACCAGACTAGTACCCGAGCTGAGAGGTATGAGCTACGAGGAGAGACTACGGGAGTTTAACCTCACGTCGCCGGAAGACAGAAGAGTTAGGGGGGACATGATCACCACATACAAGGTTCTTAAAGGAATGGATAGGGTAGATAAGGACATGCTATTTAAAATAAGGGGTACACGCACTAGGGGACACAGGTGGAAACTGAGTGCCCAAATGAGCCACAGAGATATTAGAAATAACTTTTTTAGTGTCAGAGTGGTTGACAAATGGAATGCATTAGGAAGTGATGTGGTGGAGGCTGACTCCATACACTGTTTCAAGTGTAGATATGATAGAGCCCAATAGGCTCAGGAATTACGACCGCACATTTGACGCTTGTCACATCGTGAGAACGAGGTGGCGTCAAAGAAGGATGATTTGTGTTGACAGTAATTCATTACATTCAGTGTGAATCTTGAACAAATTTCAGGGGGGAGGGGTAACACCCTTTAATTATGAAGGTGTCATGGCACGCCTGCACGGCTATGTATAGGTGATTGTTATGAAGGTGTCATGGCACGCCTGCACGGCTATGTATAGGTGATTGTTGACATTGTTGCCTTGCAGCAACTCTGCTGCTTCATGTCAAAACCTATTAAATGTGCATAATCATGTACATGTGTTTTTTTACACTGACAACACAGCTTTACGGGCTAGTCATGCCCGTGCCTCCTTAGTGAGTTATCTTGAGGTTATCTTGATGATTTCGAGCTTATCGTCCTCGTGGCCCAGTCCTCGACCAGTCCTCCTTTTTGCTACACACTCCCAGGAAGCAACCCGTAGCAGCTGCCTAACTCCCAGGTATCTATTTACTGCTAGGTAACAGGGGCATCAGGCTGAAAGAAACAGCCCATTTGTTTCCGCCTCCACCGGGGATTGAACCCGGAACCTCAGGACTACGAATCCAAAGCGCTTTCCCCTCAGCTGTCAGGCCGCGTCGGTGGCCTAATCTTCATCATGAGCCGTGCTTGATGACTGATTAGGGACCGATACACCTTATGGAGACAACAAGGTCATTCTCTGACATAACTGTAATGCAAAATCAAACTATGAATACATCATGTGATAGGTTATCTTGGTGGTGCTCTCCTGGGGTGCCAGGCAGTTTATCATCCGGGTGTGTGGTCCTTGTTATAATCGTGACAACATTAATACAGTATCTGATTAGTTATTTCCAGTAGTGGTCTCATAAAGTACTAGAGTGTGCAGAGTAAAAATGGGATCAGAATGGCCAGGACAAATTAAACAGAACTCGTCACGAAAGACAATAGAGCGAGGCACTAGAGTCACTAGAGGCACTAGAGTCACTAGAGGCACTAGAGTCACTAGAGGCACTAGAGTCACTAGAGTCACTAGAGTCACTAGAGGCACTAGAGTCACTAGAGGCACTAGAGGCACTAGAGGCACTAGAGGCACTAGAGTCACTAGAGGCACTAGAGGCACTAGAGTCACTAGAGGCACTAGAGGCACTAGAGGCACTAGAGGCACTAGAGTCACTAGAGGCACTAGAGTCACTAGAGGCACTAGAGTCACTAGAGGCACTAGAGTCACTAGAGGCACTAGAGGCACTAGAGGCACTAGAGTCACTAGAGGCACTAGAGTCACTAGAGGCACTAGAGGCACTAGAGGCACTAGAGTCACTAGAGGCACTAGAGGCACTAGAGGCACTAGAGGCACTAGAGTCACTAGAGGCACTAGAGTCAGCACATAATACACCAGAGGCGGGAGAGCAGTTAGTGAAGAGCGACACAGCAGCAGAAGTACCAACTAAAGCTGTTGCACAGCCATGAGCGGATAAAAATATCAGTAAGAGATCACGTGATCAAGCTTTGGAAACAAAAAGAACATTTTCACAGACAGTGACAAGGCGTGTGATTAACTCCTCAAAAAGTTCCAGGAGGTGTACGAAACAGCCCGAGAGTAGGAGGGAAGGGAGGGACTTCTCAGGGAAAAACTCCAAGCCATTACACTTAGATGGGGTCAGGATAAGGATTTGGGATGGGACGGGAGGATGGAATGGTGCCTAACCTCCTGGACGGATCGAGAGTGAGAGACATCGGTCAGCCGTAACCAACATTAGACAATCACTGTTGAGGGGAGGGGGGGGGGGGGTGTGAAAAGTGCAAACTAGACTAAACAAAAGAATTACGGAGAGACCAGAGATCACCAAGGCGGCTCAAGAAGGCCACATATACTTTCTTACACTCTACCTAATATATATAATAAAATGCTGAAGAATGTTACTCAGGATAAGTAGTGTTTACATTATTAGTTTAGTATCCATCATAGTGGTGTTCCATTATAGTGGTGTTACATTATAGTGGTGTTACAATTTAAATTGTAACACCACTATAATGGAACACCACTATGATGGATACTAAACTAATAATGTAAACACTACTTATCCTGAGTAACACTTCCCCATCGGTTGCACTTGGGTAACACTGTTATGAGCTGACATATGATGGTTACACCGGAACTAAAAAGGTACACTGCCAACAAGGAAATGCTAACACAGGATTAAATACGCTGCCACCATCTGCCTTTGACCATTGAGACTATATCAAGCAACGAGGCAAGAAACATTGCTTGACTTGGAGAGTACTTTCTATGACTGTCATTAATTATGAAAACGGTTGTCAGCCACTATATCCAAAAAGGCTAAGAGGATTCAACAATTGACACAGACGGGAAATTTAACATGAGTTTATTGAGACCAAAATTATGTCAATCACCACTTATAAATCCTACTCTAACACTGGCAAAAATTTAAGAAATTTGGACATGGAACAAAACCTCAGAGATCACACACATTACCTTAAGACCTCTGTCTCTCTCTCTGTCACCTCCCGATGTTCTCCACAGCCTTCTCTGGACCCTGGTGTCTGGCACTCTGTTCTTAAATCTCTACAGGACCAATATATATACCCCAAAAGGGGGGAGGGGAGATTTACTGTTGCTACCTAGATCAGAAATGCTAAGGGGGTCGGGCCACATGTGCACAAACACTTAAACAAATTTTTCAATAAGCTTGTTTGACATTCACCATACACTCTTCAAGAGAGGAGTTATTAATTACTTGTGTAACTGACCTCTGACCTGGCCAAAAGGGGGAGATCCATGGATGTTTACACATAAGAATCTGGGGTCTAATTCCCTTGCAATGTTTGACAAGAATATCATGAAATATTACATACTTGAAACTATGCTGACTAAGACTAACCCAGGAATTTTCTTTAATCAACATACAAGATAAGCCAGAGGTCATCTGGGCTGACCTCTTGGAGAAGGCTTCCCTGAGTGAGAACTGTAAGGGGGAGGGGGGTCATGGGTGTTACACTAGACTCAACATATATGTGATGTTAGCTCCTCACAAAGGGCTGGTGTACTAGATAGTGATATAAGTGAGAAAACTGTAAATACATTGAATTGAGTAACAGAGTTCCCGTCGGGCAGAAAACAAAGTAACCCCCAAGTGAGGTACTCGAAGATTAGATTACTGTTCCTATTCCGTGTAAATAAGCTCAAGGAAGTGAGCGCGTGCATAGCTGTCGCTTCCCATTCTCATTCTGACCTATAACTAGCTCCTTAACTCTGTTTCTCACTCTGTCGCTATTGTATTCGTTCTCTGCTCTCCTGTTTCTATTTCTCTATTGTTTTCATTTTTCCTTTCTTCACGCTTCAGACTCCTCTTCCTCTCCTCCCTCTTCCTGCCACCTTCCCTACGGGTTTCCCGCCTTCACAGCCTTTAAGGATCCTTCACTGTCATTCCCCTTTACAGTCTCACTTTTTGTCCCTCCATCGAACTGCTATTCTAATTCTCTTACACTTTCTACCTCTTCCTCTCCCTCTCCTTCTTTCTCCCACTCCCTCTCTCCCCTCGAGTCCGTCTTCAGACCAAATCTATTACGAAGAGAAACCACACCCGCCCTCAAACCACCTGGATAGTTATCTAGATATTTTGATGGTCAGAAAGCATATTATAGTAATATATATTAATAAATGTAGTAATAGTCTACATGTAAACTACCAAATGAACCTTTCTCATAAACAGATTATTCTCAAGTTATAACTTTATTGTAATATAAATCGTTGCTTTAAAATATAAAAATTGTATGGTGAAAACGTTTTCTTTGAAAAATTTGGTTTCATGTAAACGGAATTTGTGGGCACATTCAAACAGTTTTCTAATTCCATATTTCACATTATCGCCAATAACACGCAACCAAATATAATGAAACCTAACCTAACATATCCAAACCTTAACCTAAACCTAAACATGGATAGAGTAGATAATAGCACTAATTATGTAGTCGTTACCAACCCTTGAGTTGAACTCCCTGAGGACAGGTCCCCCCCCCCGTCCCTTCATCCCCCCCCCCTTCTCCCGCTCGCTGGACCAGGCGCTTCAAACAATGCCACCATAACACCTCTGGTCCCTTCATCCCCCCCCCTTCTCCCGCTCGCTGGACCAGGCGCTTCAAACAATGCCACCATAACACCTCTGGTCCCTTCATCCCCCCCCCCTTCTCCCGCTCGCTGGACCAGGCGCTTCAAACAATGCCACCATAACACCTCTGGTCCCTTCATCCCCCCCCCCTTCTCCCGCTCGCTGGACCAGGCGCTTCAAACAATGCCACCATAACACCTCTGGTCCCTTCATCCCCCCCCCCCTTCTCCCGCTCGCTGGACCAGGCGCTTCAAACAATGCCACCATAACACCTCTGGTCCCTTCATCCCCCCCCCCTTCTCCCGCTCGCTGGACCAGGCGCCTCAAACAATGCCACCATAACACCTCTGGTCCCTTCATCCCCCCCCTTCTCCCGCTCGCTGGACCAGGCGCTTCAAACAATGCCACCATAACACCTCTGGTCCCTTCATCCCCCCCCCCCTTCTCCCGCTCGCTGGACCAGGCGCTTCAAACAATGCCACCATAACACCTCTGGTCCCTTCATCCCCCCCCCTTCTCCCGCTCGCTGGACCAGGCGCTTCAAACAATGCCACCATAACACCTCTGGTCCCTTCATCCCCCCCCCCCTTCTCCCGCTCGCTGGACCAGGCGCTTCAAACAATGCCACCATAACACCTCTGGTCCCTTCATCCCCCCCCCTTCTCCCGCTCGCTGGACCAGGCGCTTCAAACAATGCCACCATAACACCTCTGGTCCCTTCATCCCCCCCCCCCTTCTCCCGCTCGCTGGACCAGGCGCTTCAAACAATGCCACCATAACACCTCTGGTCCCTTCATCCCCCCCCTTCTCCCGCTCGCTGGACCAGGTGCTTCAAACAATGCCACCATAACACCTCTGGTCCCTTCATCCCCCCCCCTTCTCCCGCTCGCTGGACCAGGCGCCTCAAACAATGCCACCATAACACCTCTGGTCCCTTCATCCCCCCCCCCTTCTCCCGCTCGCTGGACCAGGCGCTTCAAACAATGCCACCATAACACCTCTGGTCCCTTCATCCCCCCCCCTTCTCCCGCTCGCTGGACCAGGCGCTTCAAACAATGCCACCATAACACCTCTGGTCCCTTCATCCCCCCCCCTTCTCCCGCTCGCTGGACCAGGCGCTTCAAACAATGCCACCATAACACCTCTGGTCCCTTCATCCCCCCCCCTTCTCCCGCTCGCTGGACCAGGCGCCTCAAACAATGCCACCATAACACCTCTGGTCCCTTCATCCCCCCCCTTCTCCCGCTCGCTGGACCAGGCGCTTCAAACAATGCCACCATAACACCTCTGGTCCCTTCATCCCCCCCCTTCTCCCGCTCGCTGGACCAGGCGCTTCAAACAATGCCACCATAACACCTCTGGTCCCTTCATCCCCCCCCCTTCTCCCGCTCGCTGGACCAGGCGCTTCAAACAATGCCACCATAACACCTCTGGTCCCTTCATCCCCCCCCCCTTCTCCCGCTCGCTGGACCAGGCGCTTCAAACAATGCCACCATAACACCTCTGGTCCCTTCATCCCCCCCCTTCTCCCGCTCGCTGGACCAGGCGCTTCAAACAATGCCACCATAACACCTCTGGTCCCTTCATCCCCCCCCCCCTTCTCCCGCTCGCTGGACCAGGCGCTTCAAACAATGCCACCATAACACCTCTGGTCCCTTCATCCCCCCCCCCTTCTCCCGCTCGCTGGACCAGGCGCCTCAAACAATGCCACCATAACACCTCTGGTCCCTTCATCCCCCCCCCTTCTCCCGCTCGCTGGACCAGGCGCCTCAAACAATGCCACCATAACACCTCTGGTCCCTTCATCCCCCCCCCTTCTCCCGCTCGCTGGACCAGGCGCCTCAAACAATGCCACCATAACACCTCTGGTCCCTTCATCCCCCCCCCCTTCTCCCGCTCGCTGGACCAGGCGCTTCAAACAATGCCACCATAACACCTCTGGTCCCTTCATCCCCCCCCCTTCTCCCGCTCGCTGGACCAGGCGCTTCAAACAATGCCACCATAACACCTCTGGTCCCTTCATCCCCCCCCCCTTCTCCCGCTCGCTGGACCAGGCGCTTCAAACAATGCCACCATAACACCTCTGGTCCCTTCATCCCCCCCCCCTTCTCCCGCTCGCTGGACCAGGCGCCTCAAACAATGCCACCATAACACCTCTGGTCCCTTCATCCCCCCCCCTTCTCCCGCTCGCCTCAAACAATGCCACCATAACACCTCTGGTCCCTTCATCCCCCCCCCCTTCTCCCGCTCGCTGGACCAGGCGCCTCAAACAATGCCACCATAACACCTCTGGTCCCTTCATCCCCCCCCCCTTCTCCCGCTCGCTGGACCAGGCGCTTCAAACAATGCCACCATAACACCTCTGGTCCCTTCATCCCCCCCCCCCCTTCTCCCGCTCGCTGGACCAGGCGCCTCAAACAATGCCACCATAACACCTCTGGTCCCTTCATCCCCCCCCCTTCTCCCGCTCGCCTCAAACAATGCCACCATAACACCTCTGGTCCCCTTTAAAACCCCCCCCCCCTTCTCCCGCTCGCTGGACCAGGCGCCTCAAACAATGCCACCATAACACCTCTTGGTCCCTTCATCCCCCCCCCTTCTCCCCGCTCGCCTCGAAACAATGCCACCATAACACCTCTGTCCTTCATCCCCCACCCCCTTCTCCCCGCTCGCTGGACCAGGCGCCTCAAAACAATGCACCATAACACCTCTGGTCCCTTCATTCCCCCCCCCTTCTCCCGCTCGCTGGACCAGGCGCTTCAAACAATGCCACCATAAACACCTCTGGTCCCTTCATCCCCGCCCCCCTTCTCCCGCTCGCTGGACCAGGCGCTCAAACAATGCCACCATAACACCTCTGGTCCCTTCAAATCCCCCCCCCTTCTCCCGGCTCACGTCTGGACCAGTGCGCCTCAAACAATGGCCACCATAACCCAACCCTTCTGGTCCCCTTCATCCCCCCCCCTTCTCCCGCTCGCTGGACAGGCGCCTCAAACAATGCCACCATAACACCTCTGGTCCCTTCATCCCCCCCCCCCTTCTCCCGCTCGCTGGACCAGGCGCTTCAAACAATGCCACCATAACACCTCTGGTCCCTTCATCCCCCCCCCTTCTCCCGCTCGCTGGACCAGGCGCCTCAAACAATGCCACCATAACACCTCTGGTCCCTTCATCCCCCCCCCCTTCTCCCCGCTCGCTGGACCAGGCGCCTCAAACAATGCCACCATAACACCTCTGGTCCCTTCATCCCCCCCCCCTTCTCCCGCTCGCTGGACCAGGCGCCTCAAACAATGCCACCATAACACCTCTGGTCCCTTCATCCCCCCCCCCTTCTCCCGCTCGCTGGACCAGGCGCCTTCAAACAATGCCACCATAACACCTCTGGTCCCTTCATCCCCCCCCCCTTCTCCCGCTCGCTGGACCAGGCGCCTCAAACAATGCCACCATAACACCTCTGGTCCCTTCATCCCCCCCCCTTCTCCCGCTCGCTGGACCAGGCGCTTCAAACAATAGCCACCATAACACCTCTGGTCCCCTTCATCCCCCCCCCCTTCTCCCGCTCGCTGGACCAGGCGCTTCAAACAATGCCACCATAACACCTCTGGTCCCTTCATCCCCCCCCCCCTTCTCCCGCTCGCTGGACCAGGCGCTTCAAACAATGCCACCATAACACCTCTGGTCCCTTCATCCCCCCCCCTTCTCCCGCTCGCTGGACCAGGCGCTTCAAACAATGCCACCATAACACCTCTGGTCCCTTCAATCCCCCCCCCTTCTCCCGCTCGCTGGACCAGCGCTTCAAACAATGCCACCATAACACCTCTGGTCCCTCATCCCCCCCCCCCTTCTCCCGCTCGCTGGACCAGGCGCTTCAACACAATGCCACCATAACACCTCTGGTCCCTTCATCCCCCCCCCCCTTCTCCCGCTCGCTGGACCAGGCGCCTTCAAACCATGCCACCATAAACACCTCTGGTCCCTTCATCCCCCCCCCCCCTTCTACCCGCTCGCTGGACCAGGCGCTCAAACAATGCCACCATAACACCTCTGGTCCCTTCATCCCCCCCCCCTTCCTCCCGCTCGCTGGACCAGGCGCCTCAAACAATGCCACCATAACACCATCTGAGTCCCTTCATCCCCCCCTTCCTCCCGCCTCGCTGGACCAGTGCGCTTCAAACAATGCCACCATAACACCTCTGGTGCCCTTCATCATCCCGCCCCCCTTCTCCCTCCTCGCTGACCAGGCGCCTGCAAACAATGCCACGCATAACACCTCCTGGTCCCTCATCCCCGTCCCCCCCCCCCTTCCTCCCGCTCGCTGGACCAACGGAACGCCCTGCAAACAATGCCACCATAACACCTCTGGTCCCTGTCATTCCCCCCCCCCTTCTTCCCGCATCGCTGGGACCAGGCGCCATTCAACAATGCCAAGCATAACAACCTCTGGGTCCTTCATCCCCCCCCCCCTTCTCCGGCTCGCGTCGGACCAGGCGCCTTCAAACAATGCACACCATAAACACCTCTGGTCCCTATCATCCCCCCCCCCTTCTCCCGCTCGCTGGACCAGGCGCCTTCAAACAATGCCACCATAACACCTCTGGTCCCTTCATCCCCCCCCCTTCTCCCGCTCGCTGGACCAGGCGCTTCAAACAATGCCACCATAACACCTCTGGTCCCTTCATCCCCCCCCCCCTTCTCCCGCTCGCTGGACCAGGCGCTTCAAACAATGCCACCATAACACCTCTGGTCCCTTCATCCCCCCCCCTTCTCCCGCTCGCTGGACCAGGCGCCTCAAACAATGCCACCATAACACCTCTGGTCCCTTCATCCCCCCCCCTTCTCCCGCTCGCTGGACCAGGCGCTTCAAACAATGCCACCATAACACCTCTGGTCCCTTCATCCCCCCCCCCCTTCTCCCGCTCGCTGGACCAGGCGCCTCAAACAATGCCACCATAACACCTCTGGTCCCTTCATCCCCCCCCCCTTCTCCCGCTCGCTGGACCAGGCGCCTTCAAACAATGCCACCATAACACCTCTGGTCCCTTCATCCCCCCCCCCCTTCTCCCGCATCGCTGGACCAGGCGCCTCAAACAATGCACCATAACACCTCTGTCCATTCATCCCCCCCCCCTTCTCCCGCTCGCTGGACCAGGCGCCTCAAACAATGCCACCATAACACCTCTGGTCCCTTCAGCCCCCCCCCTTCTCCCGCTCGCTGGACCAGGCGCTTCAAACAATGCCACCATAACACCTCTGGTCCCTTCATCCCCCCCCCCCCTTCTCCCGCTCGCTGGACCAGCGCTTCAAACAATGCCACCATAACACCTCTGGTCCCTTCATCCCCCCCCCTTCTCCCGCTCGCTGGACCAGGCGCCTCAAACAATGCCACCATAACACCTCTGGTCCCTTCATCCCCCCCCCTCTCCCGCTCAGCTGGACCAGGCGCTTCAAACAATGCCACCATAACACCTCATGGTCCCCTTCATCCCCCGCCCCTTCTCCCGCTCGCTGGACACAGGCGCTTCAAACAATGCACCCATAACACCTCTGGTCCCTTCATCCCCCCCCCCCTTCTCCCGCTCGCTGGACCAGGCGCCTCAAACAATGCACCATAACACCTCTGGTCCCTTCATCCCCCCCCCCCTTCTCCCGCTCGCTGACCAGGCGCCTTCAAACAATGCCACCATAACACCTCTGGTCCCTTCATCCCCCCCCCTTCTCCCGCTCGCTGGACCAGGCGCCTCAAACAATGCCACCATAACACCTCTGGTCCCTTCATCCCCCCCCCCTTCTCCCGCTCGCTGGACCAGGCGCCTCAAACAATGCCACCATAACACCTCTGGTCCCTTCATCCCCCCCCCCCTTCTCCCGCTCGCTGGACCAGGCGCCTCAAACCATGCCACCATAACACCTCTGGTCCCTTCATCCCCCCCCCCTTCTCCCGCTCGCTGGACCAGGCGCCTCAAACAATGCCACCATAACACCTCTGGTCCCTTCATCCCCCCCCCCCTTCTCCCGCTCGCTGGACCAGGCGCCTTCAAACAATGCCACCATAACACCTCTGGTCCCTTCATCCCCCCCCCCCTTCCTCCCGCTCGCTGGACCAGGCGCCTCAAACAATGCCACCATAACACCTCTGGTCCCTTCATCCCCCCCCCTTCTCCCGCTCGCTGGACCAGGCGCCTCAAACAATGCCACCATAACACCTCTGGTCCCTTCATCCCCCCCCCCTTCTCCCGCTCGCTGGACCAGGCGCCTCAAACAATGCCACCATAACACCTCTGGTCCCTTCATCCCCCCCCTTCTCCCGCTCGCTGGACCAGGCGCTTCAAACAATGCCACCATAACACCTCTGGTCCCTTCATCCCCCCCCCTTCTCCCGCTCGCTGGACCAGGCGCTTCAAACAATGCCACCATAACACCTCTGGTCCCTTCATCCCCCCCCCTTCTCCCGCTCGCTGGACCAGGCGCTTCAAACAATGCCACCATAACACCTCTGGTCCCTTCATCCCCCCCCCCCTTCTCCCGCTCGCTGGACCCAGGCGCCTCAAACAATGCCACCATAAACACCTCTGGTCCCTTCATCCCCCCCCCTTCTCCCGCTCGCTGGACCAGGCGCTCTCAAACAATGCCACCATAACACCTCTGGTCCCTTCATCCCCCCCCCCCTTCTCCCGCTCGCTGGACCAGGCGCCTCAAACAATGCCACCATAACACCTCTGGTCCCTTCATCCCCCCCCCTTCTCCCGCTCGCTGGACCAGGCGCCTCAAACAATGCCACCATAAACACCTCTGGTCCCTTCATCCCCCCCCTTCTCCCGCTCGCTGGACCAGGCGCCTTCAAACAATGCCACCATAACACCTCTGGTCCTTCATCCCCCCCCCTTCTCCCGCTCGCTGGACCAGGCGCTTCAAACAATGCCACCATAACACCTCTGGTCCCTTCATCCCCCCCCCTTCTCCCGCTCGCTGGACCAGGCGCTTCAAACAATGCCACCATAACACCTCTGGTCCCTTCATTCCCCCCCCCCCCCTTCTCCCGCTCGCTGGACCAGGCGCCTCAAACAATGCCACCATAACACCTCTGGTCCCTTCATCCCCCCCCCCTTCTCCCGCTCGCTGGACCAGGCGCCTTCAAACAATGCCACCATAACACCTCTGGTCCCTTCATCCCCCCCCCCCTTCTCCCGCTCGCTGGACAGGCGCCTCAAACAATGCCACCATAACACCTCTGGTCCCTTCATCCCCCCCCCCTTCTCCCGCTCGCTGGACCAGGCGCCTCAAACAATGCCACCATAACACCTCTGGTCCCTTCATCCCCCCCCCCCTTCTCCCGCTCGCTGGACCAGGCGCCTCAAACAATGCCACCATAACACCTCTGGTCCCTTCATCCCCCCCCCTTCTCCCGCTCGCTGGACCAGGCGCTTCAAACAATGCCACCATAACACCTCTGGTCCCTTCATCCCCCCCCCCCTTCTCCCGCTCGCTGGACCAGGCGCCTTCAAACAATGCCACCATAACACCTCTGGTCCCTTCATCCCCCCACCCCTTCTCCCGCTCGCTGGACCAGGCGCCTCAAACAATGCCACCATAACACCTCTGGTCCCTTCATCCCCCCCCCTTCTCCCGCTCGCTGGACCAGGCGCTTCAAACAATGCCACCAATAACACCTCTGGTCCCTTATCCCCCCCCCCCTTCTCCCGCTCGCTGGACCAGGCGCTTCAAACAATGCCACCATAACACCTCTGGTCCCTTCATCCCCCCCCCCTTCTCCCGCTCGCTTGGACCAGGCGCCTTCAAACAATGCCACCATAACACCTCTGGTCCCTTCATCCCCCCCCCCTTCTCCCGCTCGCTGGACCAGGCGCTTCAAACAATGCCACCATAACACCTCTGGTCCCTTCATCCCCCCCCCCTTCTCCCGCTCGCTGGACCAGGCGCTTCAAACAATGCCACCATAAACACCTCTGGTCCCTTCATCCCCCCCCCTTCTCCCGCTCGCTGGACCAGGCGCCTCAAACAATGCCACCATAACACCTCTGTCCCTTCATCCCCCCCCCTTCTCCCGCTCGCTGGACCAGGCGCTTCAAACAATGCCACCATAACACCTCTGGTCCCTTCATCCCCCCCCCTTCTCCCGCTCGCTGGACCAGGCGCTTCAAACAATGCCACCATAACACCTCTGGTCCCTTCATCCCCCCCCCCTTCTCCCGCTCGCTGGACCAGGCGCTTCAAACAATGCCACCATAACACCTCTGGTCCCTTCATCCCCCCCCCCCTTCTCCCGCTCGCTGGACCAGGCGCTTCAAACAATGCCACCATAACACCTCTGGTCCCTTCATCCCCCCCCCCTTCTCCCGCTCGCTGGACCAGGCGCCTCAAACAATGCCACCATAACACCTCTGGTCCCTTCATCCCCCCCCCTTCTCCCGCTCGCTGGACCAGGCGCTTCAAACAATGCCACCATAACACCTCTGGTCCCTTCATCCCCCCCCCTTCTCCCGCTCGCTGGACCAGGCGCTTCAAACAATGCCACCATAACACCTCTGGTCCCTTCATCCCCCCCCCTTCTCCCGCTCGCTGGACCAGGCGCTTCAAACAATGCCACCATAACACCTCTGGTCCCTTCATCCCCACCCCCCTTCTCCCGCTCGCTGGAACCAGGCGCCTCAAACAATGCACCATAACACCTCTGGTCCCTTCATCCCCCCCCCTTCTCCCGCTCGCTGGACCAGGCGCCTCAAACAATAGCCACCATAACACCTCTGGTCCCTTCATCCCCCCCCCTTCTCCCGCTCGCTGGACCAGGCGCCTTCAAACAATGCCACCATAACACCTCTGGTCCCTTCATCCCCCCCCCTTCTCCCGCTCGCTGGACCAGGCGCTTCAAACAATGCCACCATAACACCTCTGGTCCCTTCATCCCCCCCCCCTATCTCCCGCTCGCTGGACCAGGCGCTTCAAACAATGCCACCATAACACCTCTGGTCCCTTCCATCCCCTACCCCCCTCCTCTCCGCTCGCTGGACCAGGCGCCTCAAACAATGCCACCATAACACCTCTGGTCCCTTCATCCCCCCCCCTTCTCCGCTCGCGGGACCAGGGCGCTTCAAACAATGCCACATAACACCTCTGGTCCCTTCATCCCCCCCCCCTTCTCCCGCTCGCTGGACCAGGCGCCTCAAACAATGCCACCATAACACCTCTGGTCCCTTCATCCCCCCCCCTTCTCCCGCTCGCTGGACCAGGCGCCTCAAACAATGCCACCATAACACCTCTGGTCCCTTCATCCCCCCCCCCCTTCTCCCGCTCGCTGGACCAGGCGCCTCAAACAATGCCACCATAACACCTCTGGTCCCTTCATCCCCCCCCCCTTCTCCCGCTCGCTGGACCAGGCGCCTCAAACAATGCCACCATAACACCTCTGGTCCCTTCATCCCCCCCCCCTTCTCCCGCTCGCTGGACCAGGCGCCTCAAACAATGCCACCATAACACCTCTGGTCCCTTCATCCCCCCCCCTTCTCCCGCTCGCTGGACCAGGCGCTCAAACAATGCCACCATAACACCTCTGGTCCCTTCATCCCCCCCCCTTCTCCCGCTCGCTGGACCAGGCGCCTCAAACAATGCCACCATAACACCTCTGGTCCCTTCATCCCCCCCCCCTTCTCCCGCTCGCTGGACCAGGCGCCTCAAACAATGCCACCATAACACCTCTGGTCCCTTCATCCCCCCCCCCCCTTCTCCCGCTCGCTGGACCAGGCGCCTCAAACAATGCCACCATAACACCTCTGGTCCCTTCATCCCCCCCCCCTTCTCCCGCTCGCTGGACCAGGCGCTTCAAACAATGCCACCATAACACCTCTGGTCCCTTCATCCCCCCCCCCCTTCTCCCGCTCGCTGGACCAGGCGCCTCAAACAATGCCACCATAACACCTCTGGTCCCTTCATCCCCCCCCCCTTCTCCCGCTCGCTGGACCAGGCGCTTCAAACAATGCCACCATAACACCTCTGGTCCCTTCATCCCCCCCCCCTTCTCCCGCTCGCTGGACCAGGCGCTTCAAACAATGCCACCATAACACCTCTGGTCCCTTCATCCCCCCCCCCTTCTCCCGCTCGCTGGACCAGGCGCCTTCAAACAATGCCACCATAACACCTCTGGTCCCTTCATCCCCCCCCCCTTCTCCCGCTCGCTGGACCAGGCGCTTCAAACAATGCCACCATAACACCTCTGGTCCCTTCATCCCCCCCCCCCTTCTCCCGCTCGCTGGACCAGGCGCTTCAAACAATGCCACCATAACACCTCTGGTCCCTTCATCCCCCCCCCCTTCTCCCCGCTCGCTGGACCAGGCGCCTCAAACAATGCCACCATAACACCTCTGGTCCCTTCATCCCCCCCCCCTTCTCCCGCTCGCTGGACCAGGCGCTTCAAACAATGCCACCATAACACCTCTGGTCCCTTCATCCCCCCCCCTTCTCCCGCCTCGCTGGACCAGGCGCTTCAAACAATGCCACCATAACACCTCTGGTCCCTTCATCCCCCCCCCCCTTCTCCCGCTCGCTGGACCAGGCGCCTCAAACAATGCCACCATAACACCTCTGGTCCCTTCATCCCCCCCCCCTTCTCCCGCTCGCTGGACCAGGCGCCTCAAACAATGCCACCATAACACCTCTGGTCCCTTCATCCCCCCCCCTTCTCCCGCTCGCTGGACCAGGCGCTTCAAACAATGCCACCATAACACCTCTGGTCCCTTCATCCCCCCCCCCTTCTCCCGCTCGCTGGACCAGGCGCTTCAAACAATGCCACCATAACACCTCTGGTCCCTTCATCCCCCCCCCTTCTCCCGCTCGCTGGACCAGGCGCCTCAAACAATGCCACCATAACACCTCTGGTCCCTTCATCCCCCCCCCCTTCTCCCGCTCGCTGGACCAGGCGCCTCAAACAATGCCACCATAACACCTCTGGTCCCTTCATCCCCCCCCCCTTCTCCCGCTCGCTGGACCAGGCGCCTCAAACAATGCCACCATAACACCTCTGGTCCCTTCATCCCCCCCCCCCTTCTCCCGCTCGCTGGACCAGGCGCTTCAAACAATGCCACCATAACACCTCTGGTCCCTTCATCCCCCCCCCCTTCTCCCGCTCGCTGGACCAGGCGCCTCAAACAATGCCACCATAACACCTCTGGTCCCTTCATCCCCCCCCCCTTCTCCCGCTCGCTGGACCAGGCGCTCAAACAATGCCACCATAACACCTCTGGTCCCTTCATCCCCCCCCCTTCTCCCGCTCGCTGGACCAGGCGCCTCAAACAATGCCACCATAACACCTCTGGTCCCTTCATCCCCCCCCCTTCTCCCGCTCGCTGGACCAGGCGCCTCAAACAATGCCACCATAAACACCCTCTGGTCCCTTCATCCCCCCCCCCTTCTCCCGCTCGCTGGACCAGGCGCTCAAACAATGCACACATAACACCTCTGGTCCATCATCCCCCCCCCTTCTCCCGCTCGCTGGACCAGGCGCCTCAAACAATGCCACCATAACACCTCTGGTCCCTTCATCCCCCCCCCCTTCTCCCGCTCGCTGGACCAGCGCCTCAAACAATGCCACCATAACACCTCTGAGTCCCTTCATCCCCCCCCCCCTTCTCCCGCTCGCTGACCAGGCGCTTCAAACAATGCCACCATAACACCTCTGGTCCCTTCATCCCCCCCCCCCTTCTCCCGCTCGCTGGACCAGGCGCTTCAAACAATGCCACCATAACACCTCTGTCCCTTCATCCCCCCCCCCTTCTCCCGCTCCGGCTGGACAGGCGCCTCAAACAATGCCACCATAACACCTCTGGTCCCTTCATCCCCCCCCCCTTCTCCCGCCGCTGGACCAGGCGCGCTCAACAATGCCACCATAACACCTCTGGTCCCTTCATCCCCCCCCCCTTCTCCCGCTCGCTGGACCAGGCGCTTCAAACAATGCCACCATCACACCTCTGGTCCCTTCATCCCCCCCCCTTCTCCCGCTCGCTGGACCAGGCGCTTCAAACAATGCCACCATAACACCTCTGGTCCCTTCATCCCCCCCCCCTTCTCCCGCTCGCTGGACCAGGCGCCTCAAACAATGCCACCATAACACCTCTGGTCCCTTCATCCCCCCCCCCTTCTCCCGCTCGCTGGACCAGGCGCTTCAAACAATGCCACCATAACACCTCTGGTCCCTTCATCCCCCCCCCTTCTCCCGCTCGCTGGACCAGGCGCTTCAAACAATGCCACCATAACACCTCTGGTCCCTTCATCCCCCCCCCCCTTCTCCCGCTCGCTGGACCAGGCGCTTCAAACAATGCCACCATAACACCTCTGGTCCCTTCATCCCCCCCCCCCTTCTCCCGCTCGCTGGACCAGGCGCCTCAAACAATGCCACCATAACACCTCTGGTCCCTTCATCCCCCCCCCCCTTCTCCCGCTCGCTGGACCAGGCGCTTCAAACAATGCCACCATAACACCTCTGGTCCCTTCATCCCCCCCCCCCTTCTCCCGCTCGCTGGACCAGGCGCCTCAAACAATGCCACCATAACACCTCTGGTCCCTTCATCCCCCCCCCCTTCTCCCGCTCGCTGGACCAGGCGCTTCAAACAATGCCACCATAACACCTCTGGTCCCTTCATCCCCCCCCCCTTCTCCCGCTCGCTGGACCAGGCGCCTCAAACAATGCCACCATAACACCTCTGGTCCCTTCATCCCCCCCCCCTTCTCCCGCTCGCTGGACCAGGCGCCTCAAACAATGCCACCATAACACCTCTGGTCCCTTCATCCCCCCCCCCTTCTCCCGCTCGCTGGACCAGGCGCTTCAAACAATGCCACCATAACACCTCTGGTCCCTTCATCCCCCCCTCCTTCTCCCGCTCGCTGGACCAGGCGCTTCAAACAATGCCACCATAACACCTCTGGTCCCTTCATCCCCCCCTCCTTCTCCCGCTCGCTGGACCAGGCGCCTCAAACAATGCCACCATAACACCTCTGGTCCCTTCATCCCCCCTCCTTCTCCCGCTCGCTGGACCAGGCGCCTCAAACAATGCCACCATAACACCTCTGGTCCCTTCATCCCCCCTCCTTCTCCCGCTCGCTGGACCAGGCGCCTCAAACAATGCCACCATAACACCTCTGGTCCCTTCATCCCCCCTCCTTCTCCCGCTCGCTGGACCAGGCGCTTCAAACAATGCCACCATAACACCTCTGGTCCCTTCATCCCCCCTCCTTCTCCCGCTCGCTGGACCAGGCGGCTTCAAACAATGCCACCATAACACCTCTGGTCCCTTCATCCCCCCTCCTTCTCCCGCTCGCTGGACCAGGCGCCTCAAACAATGCCACCATAACACCTCTGGCCCCTTCATCCCCCCCCCTTCTCCCGGTCGCTGGACCAGGCGCTTCAAACAATGCCACCATAACACCTCTGGTCCCTTCATCCCCCCTCCTTCTCCCGCTCGCTGGACCAGGCGGTTCAAACAATGCCACCATAACACCTCTGGTCCCTTCATCCCCCCTCCTTCTCCCGCTCGCTGGACCAGGCGCCTCAAACAATGCCACCATAACACCTCTGGTCCCTTCATCCCCCCCCCTTCTCCCGCTCGCTGGACCAGGCGCCTCAAACAATGCCACCATAACACCTCTGGTCCCTTCATCCCCCCCCCTTCTCCCGCTCGCTGGACCAGGCGCCTCAAACAATGCCACCATAACACCTCTGGTCCCTTCATCCCCCCCCCTTCTCCCGCTCGCTGGACCAGGCGCCTCAAACAATGCCACCATAACACCTCTGGTCCCTTCATCCCCCCCCCTTCTCCCGCTCGCTGGACCAGGCGCCTCAAACAATGCCACCATAACACCTCTGGTCCCTTCATCCCCCACCCCTTCTCCCGCTCGCTGGACCAGGCGCCTCAAACAATGCCACCATAACACCTCTGGTCCCTTCATCCCCCCCCCCTTCTCCCGCTCGCTGGACCAGGCGCCTCAAACAATGCCACCATAACACCTCTGGTCCCTTCATCCCCCACCCCTTCTCCCGCTCGCTGGACCAGGCGCCTCAAACAATGCCACCATAACACCTCTGGTCCCTTCATCCCCCCCCCCTTCTCCCGCTCGCTGGACCAGGCGCCTCAAACAATGCCACCATAACACCTCTGGTCCCTTCATCCCCCCCCCCCTTCTCCCGCTCGCTGGACCAGGCGCCTCAAACAATGCCACCATAACACCTCTGGTCCCTTCATCCCCCCCCCTTCTCCCGCTCGCTGGACCAGGCGCTTCAAACAATGCCACCATAACACCTCTGGCCTTGAACCCGCGGTAATGATTTATTTACCTCCAGGCAGCTGCTGGTTTAGGGACACGTGGTCCCTACATGTGAATGAATCAGCTGTGTACAACCACACGGGTGGTGGTGCTCGCGGCTATAGTAACCCTCTTGTCTTACCTGCCACACGGGTGGTGGTGCTCGCGGCTATAGTAACCCTCTTGTCTTACCTGCCACACGGGTGGTGGTGCTCGCGGCTATAGTAACCCTCTTGTCTTACCAACCACACGGGTGGTGGTGCTCGCGGCTATAGTAACCCTCTTGTCTTACCAACCACACGGGTGGTGGTGCTCGCGGCTATAGTAACCCTCTTGTCTTACCAACCACACGGGTGGTGGTGCTCGCGGCTATAGTAACCCTCTTGTCTTACCAACCACACGGGTGGTGGTGCTCGCGGCTATAGTAACCCTCTTGTCTTACCTCCCACACGGGTGGTGGTGCTCGCGGCTATAGTAACCTTCTTGTCTTACCTGCCACACGGGTGGTGGTGCTCGCGGCTATAGTAACCCTCTTGTCTTACCAACCACACGGGTGGTGGTGCTCGCGGCTATAGTAACCCTCTTGTCTTACCAACCACACGGGTGGTGGTGCTCGCGGCTATAGTAACCCTCTTGTCTTACCTCCCACACGGGTGGTGGTGCTCGCGGCTATAGTAACCCTCTTGTCTTACCTGCCACGTCTTTGGTGTTGACTCTTCCCTTTCACAGTACACACTCACATGCTCGAAACTTTCTAACAAACGTAACCTAACATAAGCCTACCCATCCTTTTTTCCTATTTTTTTGTTTATGTTCCCATCTTACTGAGCGTGAGGGGGGGGGGGGGAAGTGCTCAGCATTGTTCCCTCTGCAGACACACTCACACAATTCCTTCCAGCTCAATTTATTTAATACATTTAACTTGATGGTAACATTTCTCCTTCATTGTTACGGCCTGGTGTTATTATTAAATATTTGTTGAATTATATACTATATTCTGTAATGCTTTTGTAATGTAAAATATAATTCATGTTTTTTTAATAGCAGTCACTTTTCTGTAATTAATTAGTGATGACAATACTTGGATGAACTGTTGACATTTTTTTCTGTGAATGATTCAAAAATGTACTAATTATGTGTGTTCAGTCAACGAGGAATTGTTTACTTTGATGTAAGGATCGTGTTGGGTCGTATGTGTGCGAACTTAGTAATATTGTGTGTGTGTGTATTTACTATTTGTGCAAGCAGAATTGAGCTATTAGATCTTGTGTGTGTGTGTGTGTGTGTGTGTGTGTGTGTGTGTGTGTGTGTGTGTGTGTGTGTGTTTACCTAGTTGTGCTTGTGGGGGTTGAGCTCTGCTCTTTCGGCCCGCCTCTCAACTGCCAATCAACTGTTTCTACTACTACTTTTTTTCCCACACCAAACACACCCCAGGAAGCAGTCCGTGACAGCTGACTAACTTCCAGGTACCTATTTACTGCTAGGTAACAGGGGCATAGGGTGTAAGAAACTCTGCCCATCGTTTCTCGCCGGCGCCCGAGATCGAACCCGGGACCACAGGAACACGTGTCCAGCGTGATATGCTGGACACACACACACACACACACACACACACACACATGTGTGCCTCGGGGGCCTCGTAGCCTGGTGGATAGCGCGCAGGATTCGTAATTCTGTGGCGCGGGTTCGATTCCCTCACGAGGCAGAAACAAATGGGCAAAGTTTCTTTCACCCTAAGTGCCCCTGTTACCTAGCAGTAAATAGGTACCTGGGAGTTAGTCAGCTGTCACGGGCTGCTTCCTGGGGTGTGTGTGTGTGTGTGGTGTGGGGGAAAAAAAAAAGTAGTTAGTAAACAGTTGATTGACAGTTGAGAGGCGGGCCGAAAGAGCAAAGCTCAACCCCCGCAAAAACACAACTAGTAAACACACACACACACACACATATGTGTGTGTGTGTCTTTGACTGTCCATAGTTAGACTTTGGTAACTATTGTTGTTTTTCATATATTGAGAATTTTTGGGTTCGATCGAAACATTTTATTTGTAAGAATGAGCCTAAACATTTGCTAATTTGCAATATTTCGCATTATCGTAATTATTATAATTGTTATTAGTATTGTTTTCACGTAATTAAACATCCCACCAGTCACAGTAACGTAACAATATCAATCCACCAGGTAAAATATCTGTTCACTAGCACACTTTCTGTTCTGGGTCGCAGCGGGCCCTTGTCCACCAAGCTGGCAGATGGCAGGCCGCAGCGTGTCCCGCCAACACCACCAAGCTGGCAGGAAGATGACAGACCATAGTGGGTCCTTCTCCACCAAGCAGGAAGATGACAGACCATAGCGGGTCCTTCTCCACTAAGCAGGAAGATGACAGACCATAGCGGGTCCTTCTCCACCAAGCAGGAAGATGACAGACCATAGCGGGTCCTTCTCCACCAAGCAGGAAGATGACAGACCATAGTGGGTCCTTCTCCACCAAGCAGGAAGATGGCAGACCATAGCGGGTCCTTCTCCACCAAGCAGGAAGATGACAGACCATAGCGGGTCCTTCTCCACCAAGCAGGAAGATGACAGACCATAGCGGGTCCTTCTCCACTAAGCAGGAAGATGACAGACCATAGCGGGTCCTTCTCCACCAAGCAGGAAGATGACAGACCATAGCGGGTCCTTCTCCACTAAGCAGGAAGATGACAGACCATAGCGGGTCCTTCTCCACTAAGCAGGAAGATGGCAGACCATAGCGGGTCCTTCTCCACCAAGCAGGAAGATGGCAGACCATAGCGGGTCCTTCTCCACCAAGCAGGAAGATGGCAGACCATAGCGGGTCCTTCTCCACCAAGCAGGAAGATGGCAGACCATAGCGGGTCCTTCTCCACCAAGCAGGAAGATGGCAGACCATAGCGGGTCCTTCTCCACTAAGCAGGAAGATGACAGACCATAGCGGGTCCTTCTCCACCAAGCAGGAAGATGGCAGACCATAGCGGGTCCTTCTCCACTAAGCAGGAAGATGACAGACCATAGCGGGTCCTTCTCCACCAAGCAGGAAGATGGCAGACCATAGCGGGTCCTTCTCCACTAAGCAGGATGATGGCAGGCCGCAGCTGGCTCCACCAACACCACTAAGCTGGCAACAGGCAGGCAGGGGGGGGGGTGCTAGTAAATCAATTTTTTCGCCACAATGTGGTCAAGTTGCGAACATAAACCAAGACAAAATATTTCTTAACTTGAAGAAGAAATCCTGCTAGGCCTTCATTAATTCATTCACTGCAGCTTGGAATCAATGGACCGTGGACCAGCATTCATCAAACACTCACGAAACATCTGTCTACAATCATGGCAGATTAGTTTGTATTTATTCAACATTTTATGAGCTGTTAAGTGCTACGAAGTTATGTATAACGATAATAACATTGGCTTGTGAAGTTTCCAAGCTCGTAAACTGGCTCATAAATGCAAACTTACGTTGCCATGCTCTTGGAAACATGCACAGATTTTGTAAGTAGACGAGGAAATGCTTGGTCCTGGTTCCCAGATAGTAACTAAACTTGTGTACGATTTGACCCTCCGACGAATGGTCAAATCGTACACAAGACTTTGACAAAGTAAGTTTTCTAATTGTCAAAACCGTGTATATCGTTAGAGTAGGCTTTTTTTTTTTTAGCTGAGGTTAGACTCGGTTGGGTTGGGTTAGGTTAGGTTCGATTGGGTAAGGTTAGGTAGGCTTTCCAACACTAGTACCACTGCCTTCCCTTCATATCTGAACTCGAAAATCTCACTAATACCCTTCGTCCTCTTGATATAAAGCTCGCCTTTCGACAAACTTACACTCTTCGTAGCAATTTGGTTCACACTGCTCCTCCTGCTTCTAATGCTGCTGGTGTCTACTCTATTTCCTGTTTGTTTTGTCCTTGCCAATACTTTGGGGAAAACTGGTCGTACACTAAATGACAGACTTAAGAAATACAAAAAAGTGTTAAGTCTGCAGACACAAACAATGTTCTCTTCTGTCATGTTAGGGAATCATAATATTGATTGGTCTTCTAAAATAATCTTTCCTGCCTCTACTCTTCACAGACGCTGTCTTGTCTAATAGGTTTTGATACACAACCACTCAGTGTGAACCTGAGTCCTGGCTTTGTTGCTGTTGACTCTTCCCTTTCACAGTACAGACTCAAATGCTCGAAACTTTCTAACAAACGTAACCTAACATAAGCCTACCCATCCTTTTTTCCTCTACTTTTGCTTATGTTCCCATCTTACTGAGGGTGGGGGGGGGGAGTCCTCAGCATTGTTCCCTCTGCAGACGCACTCACACAATTCCTTCCAGCTCAAATTCGTTCCAAGCTTTGTTTGATCCTGCTACATGAACTAAGTATTTTGATCTCAAACATATTGATTCTACCAGTCCTGATGATTTTTTCCTCCATAAACATCTAGTTGATTCGGTGGATAACTTTATCACCTTTAACCACAACCAAACTGGTGCACGTGTCGTTGCAGCGCCGTCTCATGAAGCAGCGGCCCGCTTGGCCTTGTTGTTCTGCATTGGGGAGACCCCAATGCAGAACAACAGTTAGGCATAGTTATTCTTCCGCACCATGTCGTGACTGGTGTCAGGGAACCTGAAAAACTGCCATGAGGATATTAAACCTCTCCTTGAAGCCCAAGGCCATTCTAACCTACAGGTTGATAAGTTCATTAGACCCCCAGATGGTGGTGATCGTTGTGAAAATCACTTTTGATGGGTCCCTTCTGTCTTCCATAATTCTTGCTGGTGCCAGATATTCAGGAGCTCATTCCCTCTCCTCGCCTCTGCAATAGGTGCTGGAAATTTGGGCATTATCCCCTCAAATGCACATGTGCGGTGTTTCTATGTAGCTTGTGTAGAGACTCGTGTTACTCTAAGACAGTGCTCTTCTTCCCAAGTTCACTGCATCAATTTCGGCGACGCCCATCCTACCTTCTCCCGCGCATGTGTGCACTACAAATTTGAGAAAGCCATCTTCAAATTAAAACACTGCGATCATTTATCTTTTCCTGAGGTGAGACGACATTCCCATCTTTTGCTGACACGAGTGTTACGTTCCACTCCTCGTCCTCGCCCTCTACCCCTTTCTCAGTCTAGCAACCGTTTCCAGGCCTTGGATCCGGACACCCCCACCACCACCTCACCTGCTCCTTTAATTTCTGTGCCAGAGAGTCTTCCTCCTGGTTCTCCGTCTGGTGTTTCCTTCCTTCCTTCCCAGTCTTCCCTGTCTCCTGTGCCCTCTTTCCTTTCTCCTTCCCCCCCCCTTTATCCTTCTTCTCAGCCCTCCCCTCTATCTTTTGGCTCTCCACACCGCTTGTCTGTCCAGGCTGTTGTCCATCCTCCTCCTCCTGGCAATCTTCATGATGATCGCTCCCGTTCTCCTTCCCCTGTTGAGACTGTTGAGACTGTCGCCCAGTACGTTGTTGCTGGTACGCCTGTCTCTTTAAGTCAGAAACGTAAGCCTGGCTCCTCTCCTTTCTCCCCGGTGGGTAAAAAGGCATCGCTCTCTTCCTCATCTTCCGACTCTGACTCTATCCCTTCGTCTCCTCCAATTTCAGTGGTTGAATCCCCCTGTCCCACCTATGGAGGTTCCCTTGGTCTTTCATTCGCTCTCGGTTACTGCCCTTGATGAGGTGCCTTCTCTGTTTCTGTCTCTCCTCCCCTTGATTCCCTTGACTGCCCCTCTCCAATGCCTCCTCCCACTCCGAACTCTGTCCATCCACCTCTGGTCCATCCTCCCACTCCCTTCCATCCATCATCCTTTCTAGATTTACCTATGCCCTGTTTTTCTGGTTGCCCTCAATGGTCTTCTTTCCTCCCTTCCTTTTGGCATCTTCTCAGCTCTCTATGTCGATGCTCTTACCCTTTATTGTTGGGGTAATGATTCGCCTCTCCTTCAACTTGCGATTGATGCCGTGTTGAATAGGCCACCAATCATGGCTTCAAGTTCTCTTCAGATAAAACTTGATATGACTTTTACTCGGAAGCAGGTCGTTCTTCGTCCCCCTTTGTCGCTTTATGGTAATCCCCTTTGTACAATGATTCTGCTAAGCTTTTGAGTTTAATCTTTGACACTCGTTTGTCTTGTTCACCCTATATATCTTACCTCCGAGTTGAATGCTCTAAGGCATTACTTAAGGTCTTGTCCCATACTTCTTGGGGAGCTGGTAGGCAAACGCTCCTCTCTTTACATTCCTCTCTCGTTCTGTCTAAACTCGATTATCTTTGCCCTGCTTACTCATCTGCTTCTCCATCCACTCTTCGCTGTCTTGATGTTCTTCACCATACTGGGTTATGCCTCAGCTCTGGTGCCTTTCGTTCGACTTCTACCCTAAGCCAGTATGTTGAAACTGGTATCCTGTCTCTACAGGACCGTCGTGATCGCTACTGTCTTCGCTACCTTGCATGGTCCTTACAACACCCTCCCTCTCACTTATGTTGTACTTTGACCTTTCCCCCTCTTGTGGTCCCTGTTTCTCTTCACCACCTACCTCTTTCTGTACGGTTGTCTGGCTTACACGATTCTCTTTCAGTTCGTATTACCAATATTTCCCCTCTAGTCGTTTCGTTCTTGCCCCCATGGAGGGTCCCCCATTCTAAGTTTTGTAAAACCTTGACCCACGTGACTAAAGCTTTTCACCCTTCCTTCAGTTCTGAAACGCATTTTCCTTGAACACTTTTCTTTACACTCCCACTCCATTTCTGTCTTCACCGATGGGTCTAAGTCTGCAGACGATGAAGGTTACTCTGTTGATTTTCCTGACCATATCTATATGTGTCCCCTGCCTCCGGAGACTAGCATCTTCATGGCAGAACTTTATGCTATTTTGTATGCTCTTCATCAACTGCTTTCTTGCTGTCAATCCTCCTTTAGTTAACTACAACAACAAAGGAGGATTGAGGAGCCATGAGGACTCCCAGTGTCCTCATAGCTCTGGAATCCTTTAATTCAGTCCATCCTGTGGTAGTCGAAATTCAACATTAGTTGTTTCTTCTCTCCAGCTGATTTAAGACAGTGGAGTTGTGTTGGGTTCCCAGCCATATTGGTGTGTCCTTAAATGAGAGTACAGACGCTGCCACTAAGGCGGCTACCTATACTTGTCCCATCACCTGTAAAGGTGTTACTTATTCCGACTTCTACCCAGTTATTCATTCCTCAGTCCTTGCCCATTGGATTGGGGCAAGGATTGAGTAATGAATAATGATTAAGGAAGGATTGATTGCCCTTTGGCAGGGTCGTTGGTCTTCTGTTACTGGTAACAAACTGCATGTTCTCATGGCATTCCTCCTACCACCGTGACCGGCGGTGGGAAACGGCTCTGGCGATGTTGCATACTGGCCATACACGTTTAACTCACGGGCACCTAATGGAGCGCCACCCTGCTCCTTATTGTCCAAACTACATAGTCTCTTTTACGGTAGTTGAATGTCCGGACTTCTAGAACTTGCGTGTCTCTTGCTTCCCGACCGTTCCTCGCGGTCACTTGTTCCTGGATAGAATTCTTGGTGAATCGGATTCCTTTGATATTGTTCGCCTTATGCGCTTTTGTTCTCATATTGGCATGCTTAGTGATATTTAGCGCCTTATGAATATCCTACACATTTGATGGTGCTACATAGACTTCCCCGGCTTGGTGCCTTCTTTAACTCAGGTTAGACTGTATTGGGCTTGGGTGGGTTAGGTGAGGCTGTTTTGGGTTAGGTTGGGTTGAGCTAGGTTAATAGGCAGGGTCCAAGATCTCTTGGCGTATTCTCTTGCGTATGACGTGACTTGTATCCGAGTGTGGGACAAGACTCTACCGCCTCATCCTCACACTAAATGGATCTAAGTCTTTACACGCGGGATACCAACGAAGGACGTGATCACACAAGCGTTACAACCGAGGATCCAACTCTATCAATTATTGTCCTCATTATAATTGTCTCTATAGCTGTGCACTCGAGTCACGAGTGGACAAATTGATTTGTTATTACGGCTAACTCAAAGATTTGCAAATGCAAGTTTTTTCAAGACCAGTGAGCATTGGCCGCTATAGGTAATCTATTTTCTCAACTAACAGGTCACGTTTTGTACGTTACGGTAACCACCGTTACAAATACATCCTGCTATGAAAAGTAACGGCTCAAAAATGTCTTCACTTTCAATGCATTGGAGTGATAAGTTAGGTGTGTTGTTTTGGATTCGTAAATTCTCGGTTAGATTAGGAGGTTTGATTTTTTATGGATTGGCAAATCAAGAAAACGGGCCTCTATTGGCGAAGGTTCGCACGCTTATAGTCTCTTAAGCTCATAGAGGCCAACGGCTGTCCTTCCCCCAGGATGCAACCCACAATAGTTGCCTAACTCCTGGCTACTTATTTACTGCTTGATGAAGAGAAGCATCAGTTAAAGGAAACGTGCCAAACGTCTCGCCCTACGCGGGTATCGAACCTGGAACTTTTCGGCTGAGCAACCTGCGGGCGATAACGAGAAAAACGTGGATAAATGAAGACAATACGTCTCGGACACCCTAGTCACCCCCCCTCCCCCCGTGGCAGGGCAACGCAACATGAGGACGAAGGAAACTACAGAGAGCCTATTGGGCCATACGAGGGAGCTCCTGTTGACTAGACCACACACTAGAAGGTGCAGGGACGACGTCCCTTCACCTTCTAGTGTACTTTAGCCACTTTAGCAACATACTTTAGCCACGTTATTGTGACTCATCGCCTGCAGAGGGAGCTCCTGTTTATATCCACCCAAACTCATTCATATATATGTCTATCCTACGCCTGAAACAATCCAGAGCTCCTACGTCAATTATGATACCTTACAATTTGTTCTGTAGATCAACAACCCTATTTCCATGCCAGTATTTACCCAGGGCTTTTCTGAATTGAAAGTGAGCCAATTCATTGTCTTCGGTTCTGTTATGACCTTTAAAGTTGACCGGCCGTAGCGACTCAGTGGTCTGGATGCCCAACACGTCGTTGACATTAGAGTATACAAAATCATTACGTACTTGCGAAACCTGTACATCTTTCTTCAGTCATACCGACTATATTTTAATTAAACAGTTTAAGAGATACGAGGTTGTCTATAACGTTAATCTCGAACTCGTAAAGAGTTTAATAAAGAGAGAGTAAGCTGCTATGATCGAGGAAAGATGTACAGGTTTCTTAAATGGAAACGCAAATCCTTGATAAATCCTGGGCCAGATAGTCATGAAAACAGGCGCCAGAGGGCCGCCAAGCTGCGTCCTCAAGTAATATGCGCGCACAAATAATTTGCATATGGTGTTGTTTTATAGTTTTTGCTCAGGCAACAGCAGCAGCAGCAGCAACTGCAGCAGCAACAGCAGCAGCAGCTGCAGCAGCAACAGCAGCAGCAGCAGCTGCAGCAGCAACAGCAGCAGCAGCTGCAGCAGCAACAGCAGCTGCAGCAGCAGCAGCAGCAGCAACAGCAGCAGCAGCAGCAGCAGCAGCAACAGCAGCAGCAGCTGCAGCAGCAACAGCAGCAGCAACAGCAGCAGCAGCAGCAGCAACAGCAGCAGCAGCAGCTGCAGCAGCAGCAGCAGCAGCAGCAGCTGCAGCAGCAACAGCAGCAACAGCAGCAGCAGCAGCAGCAGCAACAGCAGCAGCAGCAGCAGCTGCAGCAGCAGCAGCTGCAGCAGCAGCAGCAACAGCAGCAGCAGCAGCAGCTGCAGCAGCAGCAGCTGCAGCAGCAGCTGCAACAGCAGCAGCAGCTGCAGCAGCAGCAGCAGCAACAGCAGCAGCAGCAGCAGCAGCTGCTGCAGCAGCAGCAACAGCAGCAGCAGCAGCAGCAGCAGCTGCAGCAGCAGCAGCAGCAGCAGCAACAGCAGCAGCAGCAGCAGCAGCAGCAACAGCAACAGCAGCAACAGCAGCAGCAGCAGCAGCAGCAACAGCAGCAGCAGCAGCAGCTGCAGCAGCAGCAGCTGCAGCAGCAGCAGCAACAGCAGCAGCAGCTGCAGCAGCAGCAGCAGCAACAGCAGCAGCAGCAGCAGCAGCTGCTGCAGCAGCAGCAACAGCAGCAGCAGCAGCAGCAGCAGCTGCAGCAGCAACAGCAGCAACAGCAGCAGCAGCAGCTGCAGCAGCAACAGCAGCAGCAGCAGCAGCAGCTGCAGCAGCAACTGCAGCAACAGCAGCAGCAGCAGCAGCAGCAGCAGCAGCTGCAGCAGCAACAGCAGCAGCAACAGCAGCAGCAGCTGCAGCAGCAACAGCAGCAGCAGCTGCAGCAGCAACAGCAGCAGCAGCAGCTGCAGCAGCAACAGCAGCAGCAGCAGCAGCTGCAGCAGCAACAGCAGCAGCAGCTGCAGCAGCAACAGCAGCAGCAGCTGCAGCAGGAACAACAGCAGCAGCAGCTGCAGCAGCAACAGCAGCAGCAGCAGCAGCTGCAGCAGCAACAGCAGCAGCAGCTGCAGCAGCAACAGCAGCAGCAGCAGCAGCAGCAGCAGCAGCAGCTGCAGCAGCAACAGCAACAGCAGCTGCAGCAGCTGCAGCAGCAACAGCAGCAGCAGCAGCAGCTGCAGCAGCAACAGCAGCAGCAGCAGCAGGAACAGCAGCAGCAACAGCAGCAGCAGCTGCAGCAGCAACAGCAGCAGCAGCAGCAGCTGCAGCAGCTGCAGCAGCAACAGCAGCAGCAGCAGCAGCAGCAGCAGCTGCAGCAGCAACAGCAGCAGCAGCAGCAGCTGCAGCAGCAGCAGCAGCAGCAACAGCAGCAGCAGCAGCAGCAGCAGCAACAGCAACAGCAGCAGCAGCTGCAGCAGCAACAGCAGCAGCAGCAGCAACAGCAGCAGCAGCAGCAGCAGCAGCAGTAGCACAGTATCCAACTTAGTATAATACAAAGAACGTCGCTTTTCAATCGTATGCGTTACTTAAGGCCAAAAATCGTCGTACTAGAAAATGGAAGCGGCTGGCGAAAGTGACGTAATGTCCCGTTTTCTGTTTTGGGTCCTCTGGTAGGTTAGGAGAGGACACTTTAAATTGACTGTTTTCTTGACGTTGGGGAACCTTAGGAGGACGGGGCTGTAACATCAGCAACTGAAATGATCTTAGTAGCATCAGCTGAAATGATTAAAAGTATCAATCATTTCTCTTCACATGCACAAATTGTGCATTCTTCACAGTAAACTTCAGGGCTTCTATTTTGATGATTTTCAGCTCGACATCATTCTTCGAGTTGACGCTGGTGTTGACCACTTCTGGCGCCACACCCTGGCTAAGGTAACTGATGCTCCTTGAGTTGTATCTAGTCTACACCTTCGAGTCTTCGTATATATCTAGTCTACACCTTCGAGTCTTCGTATATATCTAGTCTACACCTTCGAGTCCTCGTATATATCTAGTCTACACCTTCGAGTCCTCGTATATATCTAGTCTACACCTTCGAGTCCTCGTATATATCTAGTCTACACCTTCGAGTCCTCGTATATATCTAGTCTACACCTTCGAGTCCTCGTATATATCTAGTCTACACCTTCGAGTCCTCGTATATATCTAGTCTACACCTTCAAGTCCTCGTATATATCTAGTCTACACCTTCAAGTCCTCGTATATATCTCGTCTACACCTTCAAGTCCTCGTATATATCTAGTCTACACCTTCAAGTCCTCGTATATATCTAGTCTACACCTTCAAGTCCTCGTATATATCTAGTCTACACCTTCGAGTCACAGTTTCCCGACGATGACACGAGAGCATATCCACATTGATTAAAAAAAAAGTCGAATCTTAAAGGGAAAATTGGAAAGAATTGAAAATCAATTTTGTTTTCAATGAAGGAAGAGTTGGTGGTGGTGCGCCTAGAGAGTGGACCTGGACTCTCTAGACATTGATGGAAGTTGACTACACATGCGCAGACAGTCCCGGATGTTGGTGTCTCTGTGTATATGTAGCTCTTGTAATAGCACTTTGTAACTAGCTGACATTGTATCTATAAGGTGTGAAGGATTGAAGAAATTGTTTATGTAATAATCTAAAATGAGGTCTGATAAAGACCTTTTGTGCCCTCTGTAATGCTTTTGCGCTACCGTTCACAGGATGAGTATGGGGTGCACAATAAACTAGCCGCCTTCGGCGGCAACAATCAATCAATCTGTGTTTGATATCTGCAAATGTTTATGTATGTGTGTGTGTGTGTTTGAGCATGTATATGAGTGTGTGTATATTTGAGTTTAGGAGTATGCATCTGTGTATTGGTATACATATGGGTATATGTATTCGGGAATGCAAAGAGTATAATAAGTGTACGTAAATGTGTATGCATTAGGTATGAATATGTATATATGAGTATGCATAAATATATGGGTTAGCAGATGGGCTATGTACACTCTACATTGGAGATTTAATTTGTATGGTCATTGCATTATTTATAAATATTATATGTATTATAAAATACAAAAAAAGATCTTTTAAATTGTGATATATAAAAAAACTTGCATTATCTATTACTCAATTGTGTTTTTATTTTAATAAACACACCTCAGTTTGTTTACATTTGAAATGAATGGGTTATACATTTAAAGATAGACCATTTATCTTTCCTATGAACAAATATGTATATATCCGAAAGGCTCTCTAACAGTACGAGTTTTTAACGTAGAGGTTCAGTCATAATAACGTGTATGAACACAATTATGAGTTGTATCTATTTGTCGATGTTATAGCTAATTGTTGTTGTTGTTGTTGTTCTATTAGTTGTGGTAATTAGTGGCTATTGTTGTAACTAGTTGGTGTGGTTGTAACTAGTTGGTGTGGTTGTAACTAGTTGGTGTGGTTGTAACTAGTTGGTGTGGTTGTAACTAGTACTTGTTGTTGTTGTTGTAAGTGGTAGTTGGTGTTATAACTGATTGGTGTTGTTATTCCAACTATTAGTTGTTGTAATTAGTTGCTGTTTTAACTTGTAGTTTAACTGCATGTTGTTGCAACTAGTAGTTGTTGCTCTGTCGCTGTAACTAGCAGTTGTTGTTGTTGTTGTAACTAATAGTTACTGTTGTTGTAACTAGTAGATGCGGTTGTAACTAATAATATTTTCTGAGTATCACCAGATGTGATTCAAGTAGTAGCAGATGCAGTGACATTAATTCACTAATTGCATTAGTAGCAGCGAAAGTAGTTTCAGAAGTAGTTGAAGTAGTAGTAGTAGTAGTAGTAGTAGTAGTAGTAGTAGTAGTAGTAGTAGTAGTAGTAGCAGTAGTAGCAGCAGTAGCAGTAGTAGTAGCAGTAGCAGTAGCAGAAGTAGCAGCAGTAGCAGTAGAAGTAGCAGTAGTAGCAGCATCAAACAAATAGACCACAAGGTCTCGCTCTCCTGCTGTCGTCGTGTGCCAAGCATTAGTGGTGAAGCCCTTCACCGCCTCACCCACCCGAGGCAGACTACGTCACGCTCTCTCACAAACGGCTTTACTGAGCTCCTGTAATCAGAGGTCAGCCGCGTCAGGTGAACTGGGCACGTTTAGGCTCAGTCGCGTCAAGTAAACTTTGGAACGATTAGGTTCAACCGCGTTAGGTAAACTGGGGAACGATTAGGTTCAACCGCGTTAGGTAAACTGAGGAACGATTAGGATCAACCGCGTTAGGTAAACTGAGGAACGATTAGGATCAACCGCGTTAGGTAAACTGAGGAACGATTAGGATCAACCGCGTTAGGTAAACTGAGGAACGATTAGGATCAACCGCGTTAGGTAAACTGGGGAACGGTTAGGTTGAACCGCGTTAGGTAAACTGGTATACTCGTAAGCCAAGTACTGTGGCAAGTTCGAGTAGTCATTGAGAATAGATTTTTACTAAGTAAACCCAAGGAGCTTCAGATTAACTTTACCAAATAAACTTCAGCTTGTCTCGTGTGAACTCAGTAAACTGCGGATATATTCAGCTATACACAACCCCCCCCCCTTTGCTAATCATACCGCAGCGTATATAAAACATATTCATACGCCTCCAGTATGCTCCTATGAACTAGGAGGGGGGGGGGAGACAGGGCGTATGAGAATCAGGAGAGAGGGGAGGGAGTGAGGAGAGAGGGGAGGGAATGAGGAGAGAGGGGAGGGAGTGAGGAGAGAGGGGAGGGAGTGAGGAGAAGGGGGAAGTGAGGAGAAAGCGGAGGGAGTGAGGAGAAAGCGGAGGGAGTGAGGAGAGACGGGGGAGGGAGTGAGGAGAGAGGGAAGGGAGTGAGGAGAGCGTAGGGGGAGTGCATAAGGAGAGAAGAGAAGGAGTAAGAGACAGACCGCTGGTTCACCATCACCGGGGGTCGTGGACCCACCATGTGTCCACTGGTGGTGTTTGGGAGTCAGATCGGGGGCTGGGAATTTGGCTTGGAATGCAATAAATAATAGAGAACAGAGAGTGCCATTTAAAGGTCGGCGGGAAGGCACTGTAGTACCCTGGCGGCTCCCTCCTCCTCCTGCTGCTGCTGCCTCCGCCTCGCTCTCAAACATTATACTACTCAATGTAAATGTCTTATATAATATGCTTCCTACTAGTGCCGCTGCTTCTGCTGTTGCTGCTAATTCTCCTAGCAATACTGCTATTATTACTACTATTACTCTTACTTCCACAACTCACTCTTAGTAATATTACGGTTACTACAACTAATACTAGTAAAAGTTACTAGTATTTATTAACTTTTGTGCGTAGTGATATAAGTATTAATACTACAACTGCTAAAATGACTACGGGCTCACCATAGCCCGTGCTACTTGCAACTTTTTGTTCCAGGTAGCGAATCTTTAACAACAACAACAACATGCTAAAATTTAAAAAAAATTAGAGTATCTTAATCTCCCCCCCCCCCCCCTCTTGGCGTGCCTAAAGGTGTGTGTGTGGACGCCCGTTCTCGCGAGCGTCCCCAACGTCAAGAAACTGTCGTACTAAAGTGCCTTGTCTTAACCAACCAGAGGATCCACGAACAGAAAACGGGTTATAATGTCAGTATCGCCAGCTGGCGCCATTTTTGGCCTTAAAATGACGACCTTTTTTGGCCTTAGGCGGAATATACGTCAAAATACGACGTGCTATTGGGAGGACGGGTTGTGTGCCTAGTTCACTATCCTTATGTTAAGTCATGTGTGTGTGTATGTAGCACTCTGTATCTTATGTGTGTGTGTGTAGCACTCTGTATCTTATGTCATGTGTGTGTAGCACTCTGTATCTTATGTCATGTGGGTGTAGCACTCTGTATCTTATGTCATGTGTGTGTGTAGCACTCTGTATCTTATGTCATGTGTGTGTGTAGCACTCTGTATCTTATGTCATGTGGGTGTAGCACTCTGTATCTTATGTCATGTGTGTGTAGCACTCTGTATCTTATGTCATGTGTGTGTAGCACTCTGTATCTTATGTCATGTGTGTGTGTAGCACTCTGTATCTTATGTCATGTGGGTGTAGCACTCTGTATCTTATGTCATGTGTGTGTGTAGCACTCTGTATCTTATGTCATGTGGGTGTAGCACTCTGTATCTTATGTCATGTGTGTGTGTAGCACTCTGTATCTTATGTCATGTGTGTGTAGCACTCTGTATCTTATGTCATGTGTGTGTAGCACTCTGTATCTTATGTCATGTGTGTGTAGCACTCTGTATCTTATGTCATGTGTGTGTGTAGCACTCTGTATCTTATGTCATGTGGGTGTAGCACTCTGTATCTTATGTCATGTGTGTGTGTAGCACTCTGTATCTTATGTCATGTGGGTGTAGCACTCTGTATCTTATGTCATGTGTGTGTAGCACTCTGTATCTTATGTCATGTGTGTGTAGCACTCTGTATCTTATGTTATGTGTGTGTTTAGTGCTGCGTATTATATGAGGTCTTTTCGTAGTGCAGCAACTCTTCTAACTAAATATGTGTGTGTTGAGCTGCGTATCTTATGTCGTGTGTGTGTGTGTGTGTGTGTGTGTGTGTGTGTGTGTGTGTGTGTGTGTGTGTGTGTGTGTGTGTGTGTGTGTGAGCAGTGACAGTAGGTAATCCCCCGGGGGACACTAGGTGCTACCTCACTACGCTGCGTCTCTCACAAGTCAATATACGCTCACCAAACATCATAGTCATGTGAGGCCGTCCACTACTTTCACTCCTACACTTTATTCCATTTATTATTTGGCGCCGGCGTCATCTATGACAGTCATGACGCCAGCAGCAGCGGCCATGACAACAGTCACTCTGAATGACATGCCTTAATCCTTAAGTTTCAGAGCCTACATTTGTATACCACCCATGATAAATAATTTCCCCTTTGTTATCTATTTTCCTGAGAATTGAGTATGTAGTGATCATGTCTTCCCTCTCCTCCTTTTCAGTGACGAGAGGCTTAACTCCTGTAGTATTTAATCGTAAATCAATCCTCTCAGCTCTGGGACTATTCTGAACTATATCCGGGATGGTGTTGTATTTAAGAAGTTTTGGGCTCCAGGCAGGTGCAGCATACGTGATATTCATTGTCATGATTCTTTGAGTTCTTATATTCTTAGAGTTTATTTTTATGTCCTTGGAGTTTGTTCTTGATGATATATGTTTGATGTGAAATTCTGATGACAGAGGTTGACGTTACATCGAATCTAAGCTAAAAATTAATCTATTTACGATTCCAGGAAAGTTCCTTTTCCCACGTGGTATTTTGTGTCCTGTTCTCATCACACTTTCTCAATACCTTGCATTTACTTGAGTTAAACTCTAGTAGCCATTAGCTAGACCATCCTTAAATTGTGTCGATATCATCCTGTAGTTTCTTGCAGTTTTCCATCGTATATATATATATACATATATATATATATATATATATATATATATATATATATATATATATATATATATATATATATATATATATATATATATATCCTCATGGTATTGGAATCATCAACGAACATCGAGAGGCGTGGATTGGATGGGACTTGTGAGCAGTGGGCGTGCAGTGGGCGTCAGTGGGCGTGCAGTGGGCGTGCAGTGGGCGTGCAGTGGGCGTGCAGTGGGCGTCAGTGGGCGTGCAGTGGGCGTGCAGTGGGCGTGCAGTGGGCGTCAGTGGGCGTCAGTGGGCGTGCAGTGGGCGTGCAGTGGGCGTGCAGTGGGCGTGCAGTGGGCGTCAGTGGGCGTGCAGTGGGCGTGCAGTGGGCGTGCAGTGGGCGTGCAGTGGGCGTGCAGTGGGCGTGCAGTGGGCGTCAGTGGGCGTGCAGTGGGCGTCAGTGGGCGTGCAGTGGGCGTCAGTGGGCGTGCAGTGGGCGTGCAGTGGGCGTGCAGTGGGCGTGCAGTGGGCGTCAGTGGGCGTCAGTGGGCGTGCAGTGGGCGTCAGTGGGCGTGCAGTGGGCGTGCAGTGGGCGTGCAGTGGGCGTGCAGTGGGCGTCAGTGGGCGTGCAGTGGGCGTGCAGTGGGCGTGCAGTGGGCGTCAGTGGGCGTGCAGTGGGCGTCAGTGGGCGTGCAGTGGGCGTGCAGTGGGCGTCAGTGGGCGTCAGTGGGCGTGCAGTGGGCGTGCAGTGGGCGTCAGTGGGCGTCAGTGGGCGTGCAGTGGGCGTGCAGTGGGCGTGCAGTGGGCGTCAGTGGGCGTCAGTGGGCGTGCAGTGGGCGTGCAGTGGGCGTCAGTGGGCGTCAGTGGGCGTGCAGTGGGCGTCAGTGGGCGTGCAGTGGGCGTGCAGTGGGCGTGCAGTGGGCGTGCAGTGGGCGTGCAGTGGGCGTCAGTGGGCGTGCAGTGGGCGTGTAGTGGGCGTGCAGTGGGCGTCAGTGGGCGTCAGTGGGCGTGCAGTGGGCGTGCAGTGGGCGTGCAGTGGGCGTGCAGTGGGCGTGCAGTGGGCGTCAGTGGGCGTGCAGTGGGCGTCAGTGGGCGTGCAGTGGGCGTCAGTGGGCGTGCAGTGGGCGTGCAGTGGGCGTCAGTGGGCGTCAGTGGGCGTGCAGTGGGCGTGCAGTGGGCGTGCAGTGGGCGTCAGTGGGCGTGCAGTGGGCGTCAGTGGGCGTGCAGTGGGCGTCAGTGGGCGTGCAGTGGGCGTCAGTGGGCGTGCAGTGGGCGTCAGTGGGCGTCAGTGGGCGTGCAGTGGGCGTGCAGTGGGCGTCAGTGGGTCGTGCAGTGGGCGTGCAGTGGGCGTCAGTGGGCGTGCAGTGGGCGTCAGTGGGCGTGCAGTGGGCGTCAGTGGGCGTCAGTGGGCGTGCAGTGGGCGTCAGTGGGCGTGCAGTGGGCGTCAGTGGGCGTGCAGTGGGCGTGCAGTGGGCGTCAGTGGGCGTCAGTGGGCGTGCAGTGGGCGTCAGTGGGCGTGCAGTGGGCGTCAGTGGGCGTCAGTGGGCGTCAGTGGGCGTGCAGTGGGCGTCAGTGGGCGTCAGTGGGCGTGCAGTGGGCGTCAGTGGGCGTGCAGTGGGCGTCAGTGGGCGTCAGTGGGCGTCAGTGAGCGTGCAGTGGGCGTCAGTGGACGTGCAGTGGGCGTCAGTGGGCGTCAGTGAGCGTGCAGTGGGCGTCAGTGGACGTGCAGTGGGCGTCAGTGGACGTGCAGTGGACGTGCAGTGGGCGTCAGTGGACGTGCAGTGGGCGTCAGTGGACGTGCAGTGGGCGTCAGTGGGCGTCAGTGGGCGTGGAGAGGATGCAACACTCATCTAGTGAAGCAGAGGAATGCCCGTTTTTATGACCACACTATTAACTGAGCGAAGCCTTCCCCACCACAATCACCAGTGACAATCGCCACCACCACCACCACCCCCATAACCATCACTACCACAACCACCACCACCACCACAACAACCACCCCCACCACCACCACCACAACCACCACTACAACCATCACCACCACAACCACAACCAACACAACAATTATCAATCACAATCATACTGCAGTAGATTGTACGCTGAGAGGCTGGACCAGAAAGAATTGAAGTTCAAGGATGCAAGTATTACCGGCTAAGTAGTGTTAGGACGGAGGAGGTGAGTATGATAGAGGGAAGATTGAAGAAACACAACGATAAATGGTGTTTAGACGAGCAAGGCAATAATGGTGAGGGATAAAGGGGAGTAATGGAGGAAAGATTGATAAAGGGATAACAATGGTAATACACACTCCGTGTGCAGACAACATTTCCTAGTGTAAACAACACACCAAATGCAAGCACTACAAGTATAAACATTTCAGGTGTATGCAGGCGATGAGTCACAATAACGTGGCTAAAGTATGTTGACCATACCACATACTAGAAGGTGAAGGGACGACGACGTTTCGGTCCGTCCTGGACCCATTCTCAAGTCGTCAATCACAATCGAAGTTTCAGGTGTAAACACTTCAAATGTAAACTTCACACTTACCAGTTCATTCCCGTACTCGGGTACAGGGAGCCTGTACTTGGGAGGCTGTACTTGGGAGGCTGTACTTGGGAGGCTGTACTTGGGAGGCTGTACTTGGGAGGCTGTACTTGGGAGGCTGTACTTGGGAGGCTGTACTTGGGAGGCTGTACTTGGGAGGCTGTACTTGTACTTGTTGATCGAGGTCACCCCTCCCCCTCTACCCTTCGAGGAACGAGGTACCTTGTTCAAATCCTAAGTTCAATTTTCATCATATCTTGAGGTTATCTTGAGATGATTTAGGGGCTTTCTTTTTTTTTAGTGTCCCCGCGGCCCGGTCCTCGACCAGGCCTCCACCCCCAGGAAGCAGCCCGTGACAGCTGACTAACACCCAGGTACCTATTTTACTGCTAGGTAACAGGGGCATAGGGTGAAAGAAACTCTGCCCATTGTTTCTCGCCGGCGCCTGGGATCGAACCCAGGACCACAGGATCACAAGTCCAGCGTGCTGTCCGCTCGGCCGACCGGCTCCTCCAACATGGCAACACTCTCCAAATATATTATGGTTGATGTCAGCCATATTGTCTGTGTCAGTGTCTGACAGCTCTTATCAAATTGCATTATTTGGTAAATGCAATTTGACAAATGCAAGTTGATAAACAATTGAGAAGTTAATCACTCCACGATTGTTAGCTGGGGATATCGCCGCAAAGTACAGCTGTATTTTGCTTAAATTTCCCCGTTTTTCATTTTTACTTTCCCTTCAGATGGCATTAAAACAGGAAAAGGAAATATTTGGCAGAATTCCGCAATTATGAGTTCACAGAAATAGAAGACACAGGACAAATGAAATCACAAAGTCCAATGTCTCATTGAGAGTGTTGACTGAAGAGTCTTTCAGAAAGTATCAGCTGAAGGAACACTTTGACAATTTGCACTCACGTCTGTCTTCCAAACCGTCGGGTATGATTTGAGAATTTGGAAAGAGCTATCAAAAGGCAGAGATTGGAAAGCAACTAGAGAGGTTGCTTTGATCAACATTCAGCATCAAATGTTAGCTTTGAAGTGGCATGGTTGATGGCCCGAAGTAAGAAGCCAAATACTATTTGAATTAAATATTATTGTTGAAGACTTGGACAAATCTGCAGCTGTGAAAATGGCAGAAATCATTCGTGGAGAAAAAGCGGCCAAGAGACTGCGTTTGGTGCCTGTATCTGCAAGAGTTGTGAAAGAGAGAATTTTCATCTTAGCAAAAAATGTAAGGAACAAGTGATTTCTTCAATCAACAAGAATAGACATTTTGTTATTCAACTTGATTTGACCACTGATGTCAGTAGCAATTCTCAGCTGATGGTGATTGTATGATATACAGGTTCTGATACAACTGAAGATGAAATATTTGTCTGTTCTCCTCTTGAGCTGAGAGTTTGTGGAACTGATGTCTTCAACAAGGTTGATGTATACTTCACATTACAAACTGTTGATTTATAGTTAGAAGACTATGTTGGTGTGTTTTGATGGAGCTCCAGCCATGTTGGGTCACGTTAATGGCTTTTCGACCTTTATCAAAACACAGACTCCAAAAATAAAAGTTACCCGCAGTATGATCCATCGCCAGGCATTGCTTGCGAAACCGTTGGAACGTAAACTGGAAGATGTCATGAATGATTACATCATTCAAAAGCTAGCTTTGAAGCTAGCTATCACTCAACACGTGGCTATTTCATGATTTATGCGAGGGTGGGGGGAGGCTGAATATTTAGGACCCCATTTTTCATACAGATACATTTTCATATTAAATGTATCAACGTGGAGTGTGACATGTTGGCGGCTTATGTACTTCTTGCTGCTTCCCTCCTGTTGCAGGGTCATTCGGTCCTGCTTCTGCGTTGGCCCGGGGCCTTGAAGTGGGTAGTATAATTGTGTATTAGCTGGTTATTGATTGCTGGTCTAGATGTCTTGATATTCAGTGAACGCTGCATACCAAGAAAACTAGACCAGCAATCAATAACCAGCTAATACACAACTACACTACCCACTTCAAGGCCCCGGGCCAACGCAGAAGCAGGACTGAATGACCCTGCAACAGGAACGGAAGCAACAAGAAAAACATAAGCTGCCAATATGCCAAACTCTATGTTGATACAATTAATGCCTTATTAATATCACCCATGTAATGTCATTCATCCATATGTCACCTAACCACCTCACTATATGAGGATATAACCAGGGGCTCTGCACAGTTAGTTTTATCCAGAGACATTGCAGTAGCTTTACACAGACTCAGACTTGGTTACAAGTGCTGCTGGGAGGTAATAAACCCAATAGTTAAAGAGTGTCATATCTGTGGAACAGAAGAACAGGCGCCACTATTGCACTACTTACTGGCTTACTGGAATGGGAAGCTACTGAAGCCCTGTGCATCAAACTAAACATTAATCCAACGACAACAGCTGCATCAGATGCACATTCCACAGCCACTACAATGATTAGAAAAGCTGTTAAACAATGGGACTCACTAGTGAACATTTTGCTCCTACATCCGTCACCAAGATAATGTTATTAAAACACGACTAAAACAAGTGAAAAAGAAACAGGGAAAAAGGAGGACCCGACCTCCATTTAAAACTTTGACCCAAATATCAAAATAACAAGGTTATCGCGAATAACCGAACTCAATTACGGGCTCACCATAGCCCGTGCTACATGGACTTTTCGTTTTGAGTAGCTAAATCTAAAACAACAAAAACAACAGTAGAATCGCACAGTTACGGGCCGTGCCACCTCTTGAGTGGCTTAATCTTCATCAATCATTTGCAGAATCTGTCTTTGAGAATGTGAGGTGAGACCTTACGAAACGCATCACTATAGGCGTCAGACCCAAATAAATGAACTTCGGAGAGTTGATTTTCCAACTTCCTGCTTAGTGAAAAAAACACATATATATAAAAAATATATATATATATGTAAAACTGAAAACTCCACACCCCAGACGTGACTCGAACCCATACTGCCAGGAGCACTATGCAACTGGAGACCTTAACCACTCGACCATCAGTGACTGTACAAAAGATGATGGTAGCCGAGGCTATTTGCCCTTCAACCCGACGGCACTTTGATGGTAATCTTGGGCATAGTTGTTTTATCAAACACCTCATTTTGTGGGGCCACGTGAGCAACACAAATGCGAACAAACCTGAATGCTCCCCAGGACTATATGCAACTGAAAACTCCACACCCCAGAAGTGACTCGAACCCATACTGCCAGGAGCACTATGCAACTGATGTACAGGGCACCTAATCCACTCGACCATCACGACCGGACAAAAGCTCCATTTGTGAGTTTTCAGTTGCATGTATGCAACTATAAATTATGTTCTTAATATAATATAAAAATATTAGATCAAATAAACCAATTGGAAACAATTGGTTGAAAATAAAGAAAATCACTCGGCCTATTAGGCAAATCGGGGGTCTTGCATAGTTGGCCGAGAAGTGCATTCTGGCTACTAGGTTGCAAGTAAGTAGTTACTTACTATGCAAAACCCGTTTTGCCTAATAAGCCAAGTTTTCCTGAATTTCAATATTTTTCTATTTTTTTCTTATGAAATGATAAAGATATCCATGTCATTAGGTATGTGTTAATTTTTTTAAATTTTAGTTAAAACTAACGTAGATATATGACCGAACCTAACCAACCCTACCTAACCTAACAGCGTTAGGTTAACTAACGGTTATAGGTTAGGTTAACCTAACCTAACCTATCTTAATGTAATCTAAACTAACACAACTAAGTCATTAATTTGTGTTCTTAATATAATATAATAATAATAATCCAAATAAACTAATTGGAAACATTTTATTGAAAATAAAGAAAATCACTCGGCCTATTAGGCCTTGCATAGTAGGCCGAGAAGTGCGTTCTGGCTACTAGGTACGACATATATACCTAGTAGCCAGTATATATATATATATATATATATATATATATATATATATATATATATATATATATATATATATATATATATATATATGAGGGCTATGCTCTCTCTCTCTCTCTCTCTCTCTCTCTCTCTCTCTCTCTCTCTCTCTCTCTCTCTCTTTTTCTCTCTCCTCTCTCTCTATATGACCTTCAGAGGAGACAAAATAGCACACCACGGTCAAGGACAGATAACAACTCCACCATTGTTTTTATCTTCAAGTTATCAGACAAACGTCATACTGCCTGAGAGGCAACGTGTGTGTGAGTCCAAATCTCCTTATCATCAGCGTCCACAGGTGTGTACACGCAACCCGCCACCACGGGCGACCAGTCTTGAAATATTGCCTCACACACTCTTCCCAGCAGTCCTCCCCAACCACAGGAGGGCGGGAAATGCTTTCTTGGTGGGTCGCGAAGTGTTTTCTTGGTGGGTCGCGAAGTGTTTTCTTGGTGGGTCGCGAAGTGTTTTCTTGGTGGGTCGCGAAGTGTTTTCTTGGTGGGTCGCGAAGTGTTTTCTTGGTGGGTCGCGAAGTGTTTTCTTGGTGGGTCGCGAAGTGTTTTCTTGGTGGGTCGCGAAGTGTTTTCTTGGTGGGTCGCGAAGTGTTTTCTTGGTGGGTCGTGAAATGTTTTCTTGGTGGGTCGTGAAATGTTTTCTTGGTGGGTCGCGAAATGTTTTCTTGGTGGGTCGCGAAATGTTTTCTTGGTGGGTCGCGAAATTTTTTTTGGTGCGTCGCAAAAGTTAAATTCTGAGTACAGTACTAATATATCTGATTCATCGAGAATTACCAAATGGTATGTATCTTTACTAGGCATTTTTTTCAGTTATGAGTGTGGGGGGGGGGGGGTCAGAGGTCTTTTAAGTATTAGAAAAAAAAAGACCACAAGTTCAAAATAGTTTGGAAGCATTGGTATAGAGGGTTACCTTATCTTGCGGTGTTTCCGTGGGTTCAAGGTCCCCGCGGCCCGGTCTCTGACCAGGCCTCCAGATGTAACACTAGTATATTTTGTAACACTAAAATATTTAAAGTAATATGAAATAAAATATTGTATGACACAAGTGGTTTACACTCTGCTGGTCTGAAGTATATGTCCTTAAGACATCTAACCAATAATTGCAGTTGAGGGTGACCGGGTACTCAATACTCTCCTCATGAACCAATGGTTCGTGTTCAAGGATATTCTAAACAGAGAAATCTTATTAAACTAATGCTGCCACCATCCTGTCTTAATGAGATCTTAAAGCATATACAGCAATGTGACAGGAAAACACTGGTCTACTGTGAGGCTTCTTCTTTTCATATAATCCCTGACCGACAGTGATGTTAACCATTCGGATACTAGAGAGTTTGGGGAGGTTCAAGGTCCCTGATTAACACACACACACGGGAGATAACAAGGGGGACCAAGTGACACATACAGATAGAAATTTAACATGAATTTATTGTCACAAATTATGATATTCCATCAAAATCCTAAGTCCCTACACACTGACAATTCCTAAGTCAATATCCTACACTGGTTAAGTAATCTAGACATGGAATAATACCTTCAGAGATCACACATTAACTTATGACCACTGCCTCTCGACCAGGTGGATAGTCTGCCTCCATCCTGATGCTGGATGACCACTGCCTCTCGACCAGGTGGATAGTCTGCCTCCATCCTGATGCTGGATGACCACTGCCTCTCGACCAGGTGGATAGTCTGCCTCCATCCTGATGCTGGATGACCAGTCCGGCTCCCGTCACTTTACCAGTCACTCTGAATTCGAACTTAGCATATTTATATACCCCCTAAAACTTCCACACCTTGTCTTAGCTAGATTAGGGGGGTGGGGGGGAATTAGTTGTTGCCAACCTACAAGTGGGAGGCTTGTATGGGCGGTTTGCCCCACACGTGCAATACACTCAGGAATTTTCCATAAAAAATTTGACAACTACGGTACACCTCTAAAGGAAGGGGAGATTAATTATGGAAGGGTGAGGGAGGAAAGGAAAGTTCTCATCAAAATGTTTGCACAACCAAAACAACTCAACTCTGCAGGTAGCTGCCCTCTGACCTGTTAGAAGGGTAGGTTTTTGGTGGTTACACAGAGCCTTTATCAGACCAGGACTTTAGAGCATATAAAGTTAGATAGGACAGAGAAGAATGGGTGCTGTGGTTATTTCTGAACTCTAAGAAAGCTTTCGACGCAACACCCCTTAGACACACGAGAGGTTTCGCCCAGGTTCGATCCCTGGGCAGTCAGTGGTCGAACCTGGGCACTGATCTTTTACTGTATTCCTCCTGTTTACTGTATGCAAGATGTAAGGGAAATGGGTCTGAATTTTTTAGTTAGGTTTAAGAATTGGTACTATGAGGCTCTGTGTCTATGTCTTTGGCAAGATACCTTGTGAGAGGCTAGTATGATAGAGGTCAAGCAGAGGGTGGCTAGGGACATCATTAAGTAAGCTCAAGGTGTTATAAGTTATACCATCCTCACCAGGGGCAATTTGCCTGTTTCCCTAATGTTGCTGAAATTTCAAAATGGGTTATAGCAAACTGATTCATTAAATTTGGTGAGGAACATGACATTTCAATATTAAAGTTTCTGTTAATGTTGGTATTATTTAAATGCTGCTGAATATCTGGGGGTAAGGGAGACATTTGTGAGACACTGGAACATTGCTAAGTGCAAGTCAGCATATTCTGCAGGATATGATGAAGCTGAACTGAGGCTAAAGGTTTGGTAATGTTTTTAATTTTGTTCCACATTTCCGATAATGTTGCCGTTCTATTGATACCTTGTAGGAATTGTTCCCAATAAGTATTCTTAACGTGACCCTTAAGCTCGCGAAAAGCTCGGTTGGCATTGAGGAATGCTAGTAAATTGTCAGCTATTTTATCTCGTTTATAAGTCAGCAAGCTGAAGCACTTTAGCTCGCCTGTAATAATAACAGGATCCTTTGTCTATCCATGAGGAAGAAGGGACAGGGACAAGGTATTTGAATCCGTTTACATAGTCGAAAACAAGGACACACACACTCAAACACTATATCTTGGAATGTAGTAAAATTGAGCCATTTAGAGATAAATCTAAGCTCATGCTGTATGATATGGCAACCTATCTTATTACCAAGGATAAAATACCTGAAATCCTTACACTGTATCCATATTTCGCCTCCAGTAGATTAACGATATATGAGATTAAGAAACAAATAGTTTATTGTGAAGACTAATAATAAACAGCAGCTTCCCTATGACTCTGTAATATCTCCATTGCTCAAACAATTATGTATTAGCGATAAGACCTACCATTAATGTATAATAACTTACTGTTAATATATAGCTCTTGAAATAGAAAATTCTTTGTAACTAGCTGACATTGTAGTTATAAGGTGTGAAGGATAGATGAAATTGTTTATGTAATAATCTAAGATGAGGTCTGATAAAGACCTTTTGTGACCTCTGTAATGCTTTTCGCGCTATCGCTCACAGGATGAGTATGGGGTGCACAATAAACTAGCCGCCTCCGGCGGCAAAAACCAAATCAAAATGAGGAAGAACCATTGTTCTTTTTTCCCTTAATTTAACCCAGGTATGATAATAACCGGTACTGATACCGACAAGATCCTTATAAAAGTGGTCCACTGATACAGGTGTATATATACTCAGTGTCTACATAAGCCTTAAAGTGCGATCTCGAATGTTACTTTTAACTCTAGGATGGGATTGGACCTAATATCCGTTACTTTTAACTCTAGGATGGGATTGGATCTAATATCCGTTACTTTTAACTCTAGGATGGGATTGGACCTAATATCCGTTACTTTTAACTCTAGGATGGGATTGGATCTAATATCCGTTACTTTTAACTCTAGGATGGGATTGGACCTAATATCCGTTACTTTTAACTCTAGGATGGGATTGGACCTAATATCCGTTACTTTTAACTCTAGGATGGGATTGGACCTAATATCCGTTACTTTTAACTCTAGGATGGGATTGGACCTAATATCCGTTACTTTTAACTCTAGGATGGGATTGGACCTAATATCCGTTACTTTTAACTCTAGGATGGGATTGGACCTAATATCCGTTACTTTTAACTCTAGGATGGGATTGGACCTAATATGCGTTACTTTTAACTCTAGGATGGGATTGGACCTAATATCCGTTACTTTTAACTCTAGGATGGGATTGGATCTAATATCCGTTACTTTTAACTCTAGGATGGGATTGGACCTAATATCCGTTACTTTTAACTCTAGGATGGGATTGGACCTAATATCCGTTACTTTTAACTCTAGGATGGGATTGGACCTAATATCCGTTACTTTTAACTCTAGGATGGGATTGGACCTAATATCCGTTACTTTTAACTCTAGGATGGGATTGGACCTAATATCCGTTACTTTTAACTCTAGGATGGGATTGGACCTAATATGCGTTACTTTTAACTCTAGGATGGGATTGGACCTAATATCCGTTACTTTTAACTCTAGGATGGGATTGGACCTAATATCCGTTACTTTTAACTCTAGGATGGGATTGGACCTAATATCCGTTACTTTTAACTCTAGGATGGGATTGGACCTAATATGCGTTACTTTTAACTCTAGGATGGGATTGGACCTAATATCCGTTACTTTTAACTCTAGGATGGGATTGGACCTAATATGCGTTACTTTTAACTCTAGGATGGGATTGGACCTAATATCCGTTACTTTTAACTCTAGGATGGGATTGGACCTAATATCCGTTACTTTTAACTCTAGGATGGGATTGGACCTAATATCCGTTACTTTTAACTCTAGGATGGGATTGGACCTAATATCCGTTACTTTTAACTCTAGGATGGGATTGGACCTAATATCCGTTACTTTTAACTCTAGGATGGGATTGGACCTAATATCCGTTACTTTTAACTCTAGGATGGGATTGGACCTAATATCCGTTACTTTTAACTCTAGGATGGGATTGGACCTAATATCCGTTACTTTTAACTCTAGGATGGGATTGGACCTAATATCCGTTACTTTTAACTCTAGGATGGGATTGGACCTAATATCCGTTACTTTTAACTCTAGGATGGGATTGGACCTAATATCCGTTACTTTTAACTCTAGGATGGGATTGGACCTAATATCCGTTACTTTTAACTCTAGGATGGGATTGGACCTAATATCCGTTACTTTTAACTCTAGGATGGGATTGGACCTAATATCCGTTACTTTTAACTCTAGGATGGGATTGGACCTAATATCCGTTACTTTGTACTCACAGTGTAGTTCAAAATGATCACTTACTAATTCTGGGATGAGCTTAACCTTTACGTTGCTGTTTACTAGGCTGCACCCAATCACATAGTCCAGCCTACCTCCCAATAAATGGGTCTGTTTATCAGTATCATACACAGTAATATTATGACCAGTAAGGTATTTCAAGAAGACCCTTCCATTGTTGTTACACTGAACATCACCAAGAGCAGTGTGACGAGCATTAAAGTCACCCATACATAACATAGCTGTGTTACCTGTAGGCTGCGGTAGCAGGTCTTGTAAGTACACTGTATCGTCCTTATATGGTATACAGTAGGAAATGGCTAACTGCAGTTTGTAATTTAATTTTTTTTGTAATGTATACTATCAATCCTGTGATTTTGATTAGTTTACAGATTGATCCACTCTTAATATGTGTGAGTAAACCAATACTGTTGTTGTATGCTATACATTCAGGTATCCTGGGTGGAACTTTCTTGATAGTTGTGGACGTATATGGTTCCTGTAAACAGATCACATCCACGTCTCTCATTTTATCATACAAGATTACGTCATTTATCCGAAGATGAACACTTCGAATGTTCCAAGAAAGAAACTTAATTGTTTTTGTTTGATGAGCCATGGCTAAGTATCAAGGGAATGAAGGTAATATTTAAGCTCGTTAAACACTTTGACAACATAACCAACTTTGTTGCGTGTCCTTGGTAATATTACTTTAGCCTAGGATGTGTTTTACCAGAGTTTTACTTTGGTAAAAAATTTTACCATTTTATCATTTACCATACACCTCGTTTTACCATTACCTTGAATTGGTATTTTCTTAAACTCTTTATCTTTAATCACGTCCAGGGTTTCAGCATGATCTAGTGTGGGTGTCAGTGAGGGATCAATAACTGCTCTAACACCATTCCTCATGGAGATTTGACACTCATGTTCCATAGAGTTAGGTGGAGTAGCCTCAACAAACATTCATTCAAAAATATTGGAGGAGGAATAATATTCTGCGATTCAAAGTCTGCTCTTCAAGCAATCGAAAACTTCTCTTGGAAGATCGACAGCAAGAACCTCATACTCCCAATTATAAATGACCTAATTGATGCACAGAGTAAAGGGTCTCGAATCTCCTTTGTATGGATACCTTCACACATAAATATAACCCATCATAATGAGACAGACATTGCAGCCAAATTAGCGTGTAACTAATTTGAAGTTGAATTAGATCTAGGTATCCCCATCTCTGCTGTCAAAACTGTATTGGTCCAAACATTCAGATCTGATAGGAAAGAACTTACTGACTCCCAACGACCTGAAAGTGCTAGTATAAAAAGCTATGATTTGTTCAGATCTGAAACCTACATCTATGGACAGCACAAAACGTCCACTAGACTGTGCGACACAGTGGTTGCAAGGATCAGGTTGGGTTACCGTTACCTGTGGCAGGTGGCTGCAGGTGACAGGTCTCCCAATCCTGAGCACTCCAGTTGCAAACTCTGTGAGCAGGAACTACGGCATGATCTCCCGCACTACATCACTGAATGCCCAGTTATTAGACCTTTCAGACCAGTTGGCATGAGGTACCTGGAGCTTTGCAATTACTTTATTCACTCTCGTATTCTTGAAGATATCCTCACAGTATACCCAAAATTTGCCAGTGCAGGCTATTAAACACATGGCTCTGTATGACTAACCATCCTGCGAGATGGGGACTTGTATTACCACTGCTACCTTATTCAATCTTGTGTTGTTGATATCCTCAAAATGCATCCGGAGTCTGCCAGTGCAGACCGCTTATCACATGCCTCTGTATGACTAACCATCCTGTGTGATGGGGATTTTATAGCATCACCTAGTTAGCTTTTTTGACACACTGTACTCCACTTCATATAGTCTAGGGTAGCTGCACTAATGCAGATGTACCTAATATGTTAATAAAAAAAAAAAACATTCAGGTCTGATAGGAGAGAAATTACTGTCTCCCAACGACCTGAAAGCACCAGTACAAAAAGCTATGATTTGTTCAGATCTGAAACCTATGTTTATGGGCAGCACAAAACGTCCAACAGACTGTGCGACACAGTTGTTGCCAGGATCAGGATGGGTTGCCGTTACCTGTGGCAGGTGGGTACAGGTGACGGATCTCCCAATCCTGAGCACTCCAGGTGCAAACTCTGTGAGCAGGAACTGGGACATGATCTCGCACACTACACTAAATTTCCAGTTATCAGACCATTCAGACCCGTTGGCATGAGGTACCTAGAGCTTTGCAATTACTTTATTCACTCTCGTGTTCTTGAGGATATCCTCATAATTTTTATTTTTTTTTAATTTTGCCCCGAGGGGCTAGTTTATTGGGCAGCGCCACTCATCCTGGAGTGGACATACCGCTATAGCAGCATGTACAACACTTCCCAATAGTAAGAAAACCCGCTGGGTTCATCCTGTCACTTGTACCCAGACACAGCTGGGACTTGCTTAACTGTCTCAAGTGAACAGCTTATCAAACAAGATGATTAACATTCGTCAACCCTTAAAATCTTACGTTATCTTGCGGATGCAAAATGCAGGAATCTTTTAAGAACAGTATCAATATTTGGCAAATAGTGTTTTCCTAACTCAAACAATGTAGCGTTTATTATTCCACACATATTTCTTATGTCTTTCAGGAGTTCACATTCTTTCTCGTAGTGGTCAAGGCGGTGTCCGTCACTCTCACTGCAGATTCTGCAACTCTTCTGCTCAACTGTTGTTTCCATTCCGAATCTCCATGGATATTTGTATCCAAGACGAATTCTTGCTATTACTGATTCTTTCCCGCAGCCACCTCCTCTTCATCCATAATGATTGGATTGCCAGCTACAACCACATTATACCAGCGTACAGATTCACTGATTTGTTCTTCAGTCCTTCTTTCCTCAGTAACTTTGTCACAGTGATATTGCCTGATGATACGTCTAATTTGTAGAGGAATCTTGGGTATGAAGTACTCAATATGGTCTCCTTCATGCCTTCAGCAGCCAGCACATCTGCTCGTTCATTTTCACAGATTTTAACATGGGAGGCGATCCACAGAAATTTGACGATTCTTCCTTGATTGGGTAATACTCTCACAGCTCTCTTGATCTCTCTGACTATCGCAAGATTTTCTGCCCGATTTTTAGTAAGGCTTTGTAGCGCTGCTTTAGAGTCAGTGCAGATCACTGCACCATTAATGCTTCCTCATATCGTCATATTGCACCCTAAATTTGCCAGTGCAGACTACTTATCACATGCCTCTGTATGACTAACCATCCTATGTGATGGGGATTTTAGCATCACATAGCTAGTTTTTTGACACACTGTACTCCCCTTCATATAGTCTAGGGCAGTTGCACAAATGCAGATGTACCTAAATGTGTTAATAAAAAAGGACTTCAAGATTGTCACTCACATCACTACTGGTGCAGGGAATAATTGCTTTATCACTATCGCTAGCATGACCACTATCACCGGGCAGATTTGTCTCTAATGTCTTCATTTTACTTTCCAATTCAATAACTATTTTTTTAACCAGTCAATTTCTTTTGTATCTTTGATTGTTTGCTTTAGTCCAACGATGCATGGAAACTGCCTAAAAGAGCCAGGAGTGTATAGGAGTGTGGGGTGAGTGTCTGAGACTTGAGGTAAGGACCGACCACCCTGGCTGACCTGACAAAGGGAGTGTTGTGTGAGGCGAGGCTCCCCCGGCGCCGGTGGTGAGGCTGTGCTGCTGGGTGTCACGACCTGTATGGGTACAACGCACCACCGCTTAGTTCAGGGACGCGGGAGTGTGTTGAGGTGGGAGTGAGTGGGTATGTGTGTGGGGGCTTGTGGGAGTGAACAGGGTCAGCAGTTACACTGCTGCCACAAACTGTGATACCCTCGTATAATATGTTGCGATGGATCTCAAGATAACAAACAACTTTTACAAGTTATGTTGTCTAACCTAGCATATATTGCTGATATCCTTTTGATATGGGCTTCAGTGGGACAGGATCGGTGTAATATCAACTCCCAGATCATTCTCTCTGCACGATCTGTGAAGGATTTCATCTTCGAATTGGTATCGTGTGTCCAACCGTTTATTGGACCATTCAGTTTGTCCAGGTCATCTTGTAGTGTCTTGATACCTTCCTGCCTTAATCCTTGTCATAATTTTAACATCATCAGCAAACACGAAGGAGGTGGGGGGAGAGAGAGAGAGAGAGAGAGAGAGAGAGAGAGAGAGAGAGAGAGAGAGAGAGAGATAAACGAGAGCGTAATGGACGAGTAGAGGTGCAGGGAGCATTGAATTGCGTGTGGTTGGGGGAGAGGGTAGAGAGTGCCATTTTCTGGTCCCATGCTGCCACGCCTCGCCACATCCACCAACCATACAGTGTATGCGTGGGGGGGGAGGGCCGTGGGAAAAAGGGGGGGGGGGGGTGAACGAGAGTACAGTATGTATGTGTGTGTACTCACCTAGTTGTACTCACCTAGTTGTGTTTGCGGGGGTTGAGCTCTGGCTCTTTGGTCCCGCCTCTCAACCGTCAATCAACAGGTGTACAGATTCCTGAGCCTATCGGGCTCTGTCATATCTACACTTGAAACTGTGTATGGAGTCAGCCTCCACCACATCACCCCCTAATGCATTCCATTTGTCAACCACTCTGACACTAAAAAAGTTCTTTCTAATATCTCTGTGGCTCATTTGGGCACTCAGTTTCCACCTGTGTCCCCTTGTGCGTGTTCCCCTTGTGTTAAATAGACTGTCTTTATCTACCTATCTTTGTGTGTGTGTAGGGGAGTGTGTGAGGTGAGTGTGTGTGTGCGAGTAGAGAGCTTGTGTAGTGAGTGTGTGTGGGCGTGTAGAAGGTTTGATGGTGTATGAATGAAAGTGGATATATGAGAGCATTAATGGCTACATGTGAGCATGAATATTTAGGCGTGGGGGGCAAGTGCGTTAGCGCGAGTGTTAGTGCATGGGAGAGGATGTCTAGGCGCAATGAGAGTGTGGATTTAGTTGAGTGGATGTTGCTCTGTGGAGGCGTGGGAGTGGATATTGGGGTACCGTGGGGTTGGGGGGGGAGGGCTAGCTGTTACCATGGAACCACCAGGACCATGGTAACAGCTAGAGATAAATACTTCAGAGATAACTCGAAAGATATTTAAAAAATATTATCTTTTTCTCTCTCTCTCTCTCTCTCTCTCTCTTGTTTTCGGTTCATAATCGAGGGACCCGGGTTCACTCCACGGGTAGGACAAAACATGTAGGTAAGATGACCAGACCACACACACTAGAATGTGAAGGGACGACGACGTTTCGGTCCGTCCTGGACCATTATCTTTGGACCATTTTCGTCCTGGACCATTGTCGTACCTGAACATGTAGGCACGTGTTCCTTCACCCTGATGCCTCAGAGGAAACAAAGAGGCTTAAGTTGGCGTCCACCCAGGCAGGGAGGGAGGAGGTGATCGCGGGATGCAACTGTATGATGGCTCCCAGCTTGACTACGTAAACAGATACAAATACCTTGGCTGTAGTGAAAAAGGGGACTCCAAGTCCCGTAGACTTTATTAAGATATGAAAAGTAGCGTTCAAATCGTGCAGACTTTATTGCGATTTGAAAAGTGGCGAGCAAATTCCATAGTCTTTATTGATTTTTTTTTTTGGGGGGGAGGGGGAATAGTTGTACTTTAATGAGGAGTGCAAATCCCGTAGACTTTATTGTGTGTGTGTGTGTGTGTGTGTGTGTGTGTGTGTGTGTGTGTGTGTGTGTGTGTAGTTCACTTTTGTGTTGATGATATCCTCAAAACTGATATCCACTGGCATCTGGAGTCTGTCAGTGCAGACTGCCTATCACATGCCTCTGTATGACTAACCATCCTGTGTGATGGGGATTTTTTAGCATCACCTAGTTAGCTTTTTTGACACACTGTACTCCACTTCATATAGTCTAGGATAGCTACACTAATGCAGATGTACCTCATGTATTAATAATAATAAAAACAAGTGCAATCTAATTGCTGCACGTCTCGAATCTCCTTTGTATGGATACCTTCACATATAAATATAACCCATCATAATGAGACAGACATTGCAGCCAAATTAGCGTGTAACAAGGATGAAGTTGAATTAGATCTAAGTATCCCCATCTCTGCTGTCAAAACTGTATTGGTCCAAACACTCAGGTCTGATAGAAAAGAAATTACTGACTCCCAACGACCTGAAAGTACTAGTATAAAAAGCTATGAATTGTTCAGATCTGAAACCTACATCTATGGACAGCACAAAACGTCCACTAGACTGTGCGACACAGTGGTTGCAAGGATCAGGTTGGGTTACCGTTACCTGTGGCAGGTGGCTGCAGGTGACGGATCTCCCAATCCTGAGCACTCCAGTTGCAAACTCTGTGAGCAGGAACTGCGGCACGATCTCCCGCACTACATCACCGAATGCCCAGTTATTAGATCTTTCAGGCCAGTTAGCATGAGGTACCTGGAGCTTTGCAATTACTTTATTAATTCTCGTATTCTTGAAGATATCCTCACAGTGTACCCAAAATTTGCTAGTGCAGGCTACTAAACATATGACCCTGTATGACTAACCATCCTGCGAGATGGGGACTTGTATTACCACTGCTGCCTTATTCAAACTTATGTTGATGATATCCTCAAAATGTTTCTGGAGTCTGCCAGTGCAGACCGCTTATCACATGCCTCTGTATAACTAACCATCCTGTGTGATGGGGATTTTTTAGCATCACCTAGTTAGCTTTTTGACACACTGTACTCCACTTCATATAGTCTAGGGTAGCTGCACTAATGCAGATGTACCGCATGTATTAATAAAAAAAAAGTGTACTCACCTAATTGTGCTTGCGGGGGTTGAGCTCATTCTCTTTGGTACCGATCGTGTTGGTCACACACTGATTGTGTGTGTGTGTGTGTATTCACCTAGTTGTGCTTGCGGGGGGTTGAGCTCTGGCTCATTGGCCCCGCATCTCAACCGTCAATCAACTGTTGTACAGATTCCTGAGCCTACTGGGCTCTATCATATCTACATATGAAACTGTGTATGGAGTCTGCCTTCACCAAATCACTGTCTAGTGCATTCCTTTTGTTAACTACTCTGACACTGAAAAAGTTCTTTCTAACGTCCCTGTGGCTCATTTGGGTACTCAGTTTCCACCTGTGTCCCTTTGTTTGAGTACCCCTCGTGTTAAACAGTTTATCCTTATCTACCTTATCAATACCTCTGAAAATTTTGTAGGCAGTGATCATGTCTTCCTTTACTATTCTGTCTTCCAGAGTCGTGAGGTGCATTTCTCGCAGCCTTTCCACAGGCTACATGGAAATTTCCACATAACTCATGCCTCTTAGTTCTGGGACTAACCTAGTGGCATACCTCTGAACTTTTTTTCAGCTTCTTCTTATGCTTGACAAAGTACGGGCTTCATGCTGGGGTTGCATACTCCAGTATATGTCTTACATACGTGGTGTACAAGGTTCTGAATGATTCCTTACACAGGTTCCTGAAGGCAGTTCTGATGTTAGCCAGCCTCGCATACGGCGGCGATGTTATTCTTGTTATGTAGACTTCTGGAGACAGGTTTGGTGTGATATCAACTCCTAGACTTTTCTTCCTGTCCGTTTCATGAAGGACTTCATCTCCCATTCGGTATCTTGTGTCTGGCCTCCTGTTTCCACTGCCTAGTTTGATTACCTTACATTTACTCGGGTTGAACTTTAGTAGCCATTTGTTGGACCATTCACTCAGTTTGTCTAGGTCATCTTGTAGCCTCATATGTGTGAGTGTGTGTGTATTCACCTAGTTGTGCTTGCGAGGGTTGAACTCTGCTCTTTCGTCCCGCCTCTCAACTGTCAATTAATCAACTGTTACTAACTACTAATTATTTTTTCCCCCACACACACACCCACACCCTGAGGAAGAAGCCCGTAGCAGCTGTCTAACTCCCGGGTACCTATTTACTGCTAGGTAACAGGGGCATCAGCGTGAAGGAAACTCTGCTCATTTGTTTTTCCGGCGGTGCCTGGGATCGAACCCCGGACCCTAGGTCCAAGAGTCTAGAGCGCTGTCCACTCGGCCACCACCCTCCTTGTGTGTGTACTCACCTCTTTGTGTCTGCAGGATCGAGCATTGACTCTTGGATCCCGCCTTTCGAGCCATCGACTGTTTACAGCAATGACTCTGGTCCTATTTCCCTATCATACCTAGTTTTAAAATTATGAATAGAGTTTGCTTCCACAACCTGCTCTTTAAGTGCATTTAATTTTTCCACTACTCTCACGCTAAAAGAAAACTTCCTAACATCTCTGTGACTCATCTGAGTTTCCAGCTTCCACCCATGTCCCCTCGTTCTGTTGCTATTCCGTGAGAACATTTCGTCCACTCTGTCAATCCCCCTGATTATTTTATATGTTATTATCATATCCCCTCTCTCCCTTCTTTTTTCTAGTGTCGTAAGGCTCAGTTCCTTCAGGCGCTCTTCATATCCCATCCCTCGTAATGCTGGGACGAGTCTCGTTGCAAACTTCTGAACCTTTTCCAGTTTCCTTATGTGTTTCTTCAGAATGGGACTCCATGATGAGGTGGCCTACTCTAAGACTGGCCTCACGTAGGCAGTGTAAAGCGCCCTAAATGCCTCCTTACTTAGGTTTCTGAATGATGTTCTAATTTTTGCCAGTGTAGAGTACGCTGCTGTCGTTATCCTATTTATATGTGCTTCAGGAGATAGATTAGATGTTACGTCCACGCCCAGGTCTCTTTCTCGCGTCGTCACAGGTAGGCTGTTTCCCTTCATTGTGTACTGTCCCTTTGGTCTCCTATCTCCTAGTCCCATTTCCATAACTTTACATTTGCTCGTGTTGAACTCCAGTAGTCATTTCTCTGACCATCTCTGCAACCTGTTCAGGTCCTCTTGGAGGATTCTACAATCCTTATCTGTCACAACTCCTCAACTTTGCGTCATCCGGAAACATCGACATGTAGGACTCTACTCCTGTAAACATGTCGTTAACATATATCAGAAATAGAATTGGTCCCAGCACCGATCCTTGTGGTACTCCACTCGTTACTGTTCGCCAGTCCGACTTCTCGCCCCTTACCGTAACTCTCTGGCTCCTTCCTGTTAGGTAGTTCCTTATCCATGCTAAGGCCTTTCCTCCCACCTCCGCCTGCCTCTCGAGTTTGAATAGCAGTCTCATGTGCGGTACTGTATCAAAGGCTTTTTGGCAGTTCAGAAATATGCAGTCTTCCCAACCTTCTCTGTCTCTGTCCTCGTTATTTTATCATAGAATTCCAAAAGGTTTGTTAGGCAAGATTTCCCTTTCCAGAACCCATGTTGATGCTTGTTTGCAAACCTAACATGCTCTAGGTGTGCAACCAGTCGTAGCCTAATTATTCTTTTCAAGTATTTCAAGAGTGTGTGTGTGTGTATATTGTGCTGTTAATACCTCAGTTGACTGGTGCCAACATACCAACTCTCTCCTGACAAATGGCTGAGCAAAAATGCCTACAATCTCATCAAACTCAACATTCCTTTTAAGTGCAATCTACCTGTCTCCGATATCCCTCTTTATCTGTCTGGGCGCCTGACTGCTGAATGGAGAGCGCTTCAGATTCATAGTCCTGAGGTTCCGCGTTCGATCCGCGGTGGAGGCAGAGACAAATGGGCAAAATGTTTCTTTCACCCTGATGCCCCTGTTACCTAGCAGTAAATAGGTACCTGGGAGTTAGACAACTGCTACAGGCGGCTTCCTGGGGAGTGAGTAACAATAAGGAGGCCTAGTCGAGGACCGGGCCGCGGGGACGCTAAGCCCCGAAATCATCTCAAGATACCCCACCATTCAAGTATCATACACACCCGTCGCCAAGAAAGGTAATGAGAATCTTGCTCTTCTCAAAGCTGTCACACTTGAAATAATTGCCTCCACCATCGAAAATTTAAGATCTCACGAGCACTGTGTCTACACCGAGGGCTCAGTCCAATCCTCTACTGGACGGACTGGAGCAGCATGTAGGTTTTATAGAAATAATATTTGCACAGAGCCTATCATTGTCAGGTTAAACAACGGGCTAACCTCCACACAAACTGAACTAGCGGCATTACAACCAGTTACCAGAACATTAAAAAATATTGGAGGAGGAATAATATTTTGTGGTTCAAAGTCTGCTCTTCAAGCAATCGAAAACTTCTCCTGGAAGATCGACAGCAAGCACCTCATACTAGCAATTATAAATGACCTAATTGCTGTACAGAGTAGAGGGTTTCGAATCTCCTTTGTATGGATACCATCACACATAAATATAACCCATCATAATGAGACAGACATTGCAGCCAAATTAGCATGCAACAAAGATAAAGTTGAATTAGACCTGGGTATCTCCATCTTTGCTGTTAAGACTATATTGTTCCAAACACTCAGGTCTGATAGGAAAGAAATTACTGACTCCCAACGACTTGAAAGCACCAGTATTTGTATTATTACCAGTATTATATGATTTGTTCAGATCTGAAACCTATATTTATGGGCAGCAAAAAAACGTCCATCAGACTGTGCGACACAGTGGTTGCTAGGATCAGGTTGGGTTACCGTTACCTGTGGTAGGTGGCTGCAGGTGACGGATCTCTCAATCCTGAGCACTCCAGGTGCAAACTCTGTGAGCAAGAACTGGGACATGATCTCGCACACTACACTGAATTCCCAGTTATCAGACCATTCAGACCCGTTGGCATGAGGTACCTAGAGCTTTGCAATTACTTTATTCACTCTCGTGTTTTTGAGGATATCCTCATAATTTGTTTAATCACTGCACCATTAATGCTTCCTCATATCGTCATATTGCACCCTAAATTTGCTAGTGCAGACTACTTATCACATGCCTCTGTATGACTAACCATCCTGTGTGATGGGGATTTTAGCATCACGTAGCTAGCTTTTTTGACATGTTGTACTCCCCTTCATATAGTCAAGGCTAGCTGCACAAATGCAGATGTACCTAAATGTGTTAATAAAAAAAATATGGGAACAGTTACAGGCTTAAATGAAGAGTGCAAATTCCATAATGAGTAGATTTTATTGAGGCCTCGAGCTCAGACTGATCCGAGCCCGGAGAAGCCAAATATATTTTCTGGGTTATATTTTTTCATAAAAGTGACTAATGAAAAAAATAAAATCAATAAAAAAAAACTTCTATAAAATAAAAAGTTTTTATGTATAAAAAGTCACAAAAGTGACTGCATAAAACTCAACGTTTGATTTAACCTGACTATTGAAACATCATATGGGCGTGCGAAAGAGACAAAAATAACAAGCAGATGACTGATTATTGAACTGATATTGCATTGATGTGCAGTGAATACTTTCAAAATATTAGGCTAGAAATAGGAGTGGTAGGATAAAACGATCAAGCTACTAGTATTTGCAGTAAAAATAAGACAACACTGTAAAAATAACACATGCATTAAGTAGAGAGGTTGAGCAGGTGTTTATCTGCCATGGATATAATATTTGTTAGGCTTGAAATATTTAGGCATTTCTTTAGACTTTCCTTCAATAGGTGATATACTTTGGTGTCAATGAGTAAAATAAAAAACCCTCAAAACATTGCTTTGTATACGAGAGTTGACTTGGAATGCAAGAAAAGATTATTTAACATTATTACAATGTTATAGGTCCATAACATCATATGAAAACTACCATCTCTACCATTTATAGTTTATTACTTGATCCAGCTTCTCAAAGCTTGGCATGATCATCAGCAGATCTCAAAGCTGCTGACACTCAGCACTAGCTGACACCAGGCTCTGTCCTGGCGCAGTGGGATACTAGCGCCTATTATGCTGCTAATACCAATACAGGGTGGTGGTGGTGTCACAATCATTAACAAATGAGGTATGAGGAATCAATATCACATACAGCACAATGGCATCACTCAAGATCCTCAGGTACCCACCTCACTAATACATATAAAAGCAGCTACCACCTGGTATAAATGATGTACAACAGTAGAACAGGTCCATGGTATACACTACTGCATCATAATAAATATCCTAGCAGTCAATTAACACAATTATGGCCACTAAACCCGGACCTGAGCGACATACGTCCACCCTACTAGAAAGTGCAAAAAGTAGTGACCGGCCAAGAACCAAGCAGGCCGGGAGCGACACTAGATCCACCTCCACAAGTCAACTGACTCATCTTTCGAATATCATAAGCTCATATGCAGACATTTCTCAGTAAATAACCTCTAATTCATAATATAACTAAACACAAGTTATAATACACAACCTTACATAATAATACATCTCAATAATTCACTACATAATAAATTATATCATGATATATAAATATAACAACAGGGAATTCATATTAGAAAGAAATGGTAACACTGGCTGGGGATGGTACTCAAGGGGGGGGGGGGGAGAGGGGAGGGAGGGGTTAAGGGAGGATTTCAAAACATTACCGGATCAGCCGTTATACATAAGTATACATGAATACAATATAAAGTATATATGTACAACATGAGAATCAAAGCCTTGTCTCTGTGGTATACATCTCACAGTGCCAGAATATAATTTACTGTTATGACAAGAGGACAATACAATGAACAATAATGAAATGGATATTTAACAGTATACATGATAGTAATACATCAGAGACCTAAATGTATACATTCTACAACATAGTTTACATAACATGTCCTATACAGCAATACTAGCATTACATTCTCTAAGCATTTAAGGGTGTTTTCCAAACTACATGCTATTAGGCTACCGATATTTATTACGCTTCCAATATATATGCACAAATACTTAGCATACAACTTTCATATTGAAATATAATATACATAAGTATATTTGACATACATTGGCAATACACAAATTACAATAATATACTGTCAAAAGAAGATTAGCTATAAAATATTATATTCGTGAAACTAGGCTAATTAGCCAAGACATTACTATACAGTTTGATGTCATACACCAGCCACAGTATGATCATACTGGTGTATGTGTGGTCATAACTGTCCCCATCTCGCAGGATGGGAGCCGGTCGGCCGAGCGGACAGCACGCTGGACTTGTGATCCTGTGGTCTCGGGTTCAATCCCAGGCGCCGGCGAGAAACAATGGGCTGAGTTTTTTTTACCCTATGCCCCTGTTACCTAGCAGTAAAATAGGTACCTGGGTGTTAGTCACGGGCTGCTTCCTGGGGGTGGAGGCCTGGTCGAGGACCGGGCCGCGGGGACACTAAAAAAAGCCCCGAAATCATCTCAAGATAACCTCAAGATATGGTTAGTCATACAGGGCCATATGTTCAGTAGCCTGCACTGGCAAATTTTGGGTGCATTATGAGGATATCTTCAAGAACACGTAAGTGAATAAAGTAATTGCCAAGCTCCAGGTACCCCATGCCAATGGGTCTGAATGGTCTAATAACTGGGCACTTGGTGATGTAGTGTGGGAGATCATGCCGCAGTTCCTGGTCACAGAGTTTGCACCTGGAGTGCTCAGGAATGGGAGATCCGTCACCTGTAGCCACCTGCCACAGGTAATGGTAACCCAACCTTATCCTAGCAACCACTGTGTCGCACAGTCTGGTGGACGTTTTGTTCTGCCCATAAACATAGGTTTCAGATCTGAACAAATCGTAGCTTTTTATCCTGGTGCTTTCAGGTCGTTGAGAGTCAGTAATTTCTCTACTATTAGACCTGAGTGTTTGGATCAATATAGTCTTGACAGCAGAGATGGGGATACCTAGGTCTAATTCAACTTCATTTTTGTTACATGCTAATTTGGCTGCAATGTCTGTGTCATTATGATGGGTTATATTTATGTGTGATATCCATACAAATGAGATTCGAAACCCTTTACTCTGTGCAGCAATTAGGTAAATTATAATTGGTAGTATGAGGCTCTTCCCGTCGATCTTCCATGAGACGTTTTCAATTGTTTGAAGAGCAGACTTTGAATCACAAAATATTATTCCTCCTCCTATGTTTTTTAATGTACTGGTTACTAGTTGTAGTGCTGCTAGTTTTGTTTGTGCTTAGGCACATTTTTTTTATTAATATATTAGATACATCTGCATTTGTGCAGCTACCCTAGATTATATGAAGGGGAGTACAGTGTGTCAAAAAGCTAGCTACGTGATGCTAAAAAATCCCCATCACACAGGATGGTTAGTCATACAGAGGCACGTGATAAGTAGTCTGCACTGACAGACTCTAGGTTCGTTATGAGGATATCATGAACACAAGAGTGAATAAGGTAGTAGTGATACTAAAAGTCCCTATCTCGTCATACAGGGCCATATGTTTAGTAGTCTGCACTGGCAAATTTTGGGTGCAATTTGAGGATATCTTCAAGAACACGAGAGTGAATAAAGTAATTGCAAAGCTCTAGGTACCTCATGCAAACGGGTCTGAAAGGTCTAATAACTGAGGCACATTTTTTTTAATACATGAGGTACATCTGCATTTGTGCAGCTACCCTAGACTATATGAAGTGGATTACAGTGTGTCAAAAAAGTTAACTAGGTGATGCTAAAAAATCCCCATCACACAGGATGGTTAGTCATACAGAGGCATGTGATAAGTAGCCTTCACTGGCAAATTTTGGGTACACTGTGATGATATCTTCAAGAATACGAGAGTGAATAAAGTAATTGCAAAGCTCCAGGCAACTCATGCCAACTGAGGCACACATATTATCAATAAATTCAATAAAGCCTATGGGATTTTCACTCCTCATTTAAGTATAAAACTATTCCCCCCCTCTAAAAAAAAAAAAATCAATAAAGACTGGAATTTGCTTGCCACTTTTCAAATCTCAATAAATTCTGCGCGATTTGCACGCCACTTTTCATATCTCAGTAAAGTTTACAGGATTTGCACGCCACCCCCAGGATTGAGGGGATGGTTGTAGTCTCCTTTTTCACTACTGGCTTTGAGGTCTCGCTGTTTGGTCCTGTCGTAATAAAACTGTGTCGTCAGTGTAAAGAGAAGCTCAGGGCAGTGGCAGGGTATCACTCAGGCAAAGGTGCTAATGTTACAGTTGTTAAAAGGTTGAACCTTGGATACATCAGATCTGTGTGGATTATGCTTCACCTTTAACTACCTTATTAACACTCTAACTTGTTTAGCTATATAAATTTTGGCGTTCAATCCTCAAGTCCATTATATGTGCCTCTGTAACTTTTTCCACCCCACCCCCCTTAGCCCAACCACTTGGGCTGGACGGTAGACCGACGATCTTGCTTCAAGCAGGCCAGTGTTCAATCCCCGATCGTCTAAGTGGTTGGGCAAGATTCCTTCCCATCTCAATTCCTTATCCTGACCCATTCCAAGGGTTATATAGTCGTAATGGCTTGGCACTTTCTCCTGATAATTTCCTTCCTTCCTCCCCCCTCCCCCCAAATGGGATAGATAATAACTGAGCTTAACTAACTGATGTCTTTGCTTACCTAGCAGTAACTATGTACCCGGGAGTTAGGTAACTGTTGTGGTTTGCATCCTGTGGACCGGTCAGTAGTTGGCTTAGGAGGGACCTCAGTAAGTCAAAATATAGGCTTCCTGTCCCCGACACCGGAAATTTTTTAACATGGGGCACTGGTGGAAACTGAGTACGTTCAAATGAGCTACAGAACCACAACGAATAAATGGAAACAGCAAGAAGTTAAGTGGTGAAGACACACTCTATACACAGCTTCAAATGTACACATGGCATCAAAGTACTCAGGAGTCTGTACACTAGTGATTGAAGGTGGGGCCAAAGAGCTGCAGCTCAGCTTAGCGCAATGAGGGAAGCACTGTTAGGCGAGTATTTAAGCATAAACCCACTCCCACACAGTCACATATGACGGTCTTACACACACACACACACACACACACACACACACACACACACACACACACACACACACACAGTTGAGAGGCGGGACCAAAGAGCCAAAGCTCAACCCCCGCAAGCACAAATTGGTGAGTACAAATAGGTGAGTACACACACACACACACACACATGGAGCCCATACCTTGTCAAGCACAAGACGAAGCTGGAAAAAGTTCAGAGATATGCCACTAGACTGGTTGCAGAACTAAGAGGCATGAGTTACGAGGAAAGGCTGTGGGAAATGCACCTTACGACACTGGAAGACAGAAGAGTGAGAGGAGACATGATCACTACCTACAAAATCCTCAGGGAAATTGACAGGATAGACAAGGATAAACTAATCAACACTGGTATTACGCGAACAAAGGGACACAGGTGGAAACTGAGTACCCAAATGAGCCACAGGAACGTTAGAAAGAACTTTTTCAGTGTCAGAGTAGTTAACAGGTGGAATGCATTAGGCAGAGATGTGGTGGAGGCTGACTCCATGCTCAGTTTTAAATGTAGATATGATAGAGCCCAGTAGGCTCAGGAACCTGTACACTAGTTGATTGACAGTTGAGAGGCAGGCCCTAAGAGCCAAAGCTCAACCCCCACAAGCACAATTAGGTGAGTACACACACACACACACACACACACACACACACACACACACACACACACACACACACACACACACACACACACACACACACACACACACACACACACAACAACTATAGGAATAACAGGACACTGGAGAGCAAAGAAAGATACCAGAATGCCAGGAATGAATATGTCAGGATGAGAAGAGAGGCAGAAAGACAATACGAAAATGACATCGCAAGCAAGGCAAAGACTCAGCCTAAATTGTTGCATAGCCACATTAGGAGAAAAACAACAGTAAAGGAACAGGTTATGAGATTAAGGATAGGGGCGGAAGGATTCACTACAAATGACAAGGAAGTGTGTGAGGAATTGAATAAGAAATTCCAGGAGGTCTTCACCTTAGAACAAGGAGAAATTCCAGAGGTAAGTGAGGGAATAGCTAACCAGGAACCACTGGAAGAGTTTGAGATTACCAGTGGGGAAGTAAGGAAGTGTTTACTAGAGTTGGACGTGACGAAGGCTATAGGCCCAGATGGAATCTCCCCTTGGGTTCTAAAGGAAGGAGCAAGAGAACTGAGCCTACCACTCTCCATAGTGTATAACAAATCACTGGCAACAGGGGAACTGCCAGATATTTGGAAAGCAGCTAACGTAGTCCCGATATACAAGAAAGGGGATAGACAGGAGGCACTGAACTACAGGCCAGTGTCCCTAACCTGCATACCATGCAAGCTGATGGAGAAGATTGTGCGAAAAAAACTAGTGGAGCATCTGGAGCGAAGGAACTTTGTAACACAGCATCAACATGGGTTCAGGGATGGCAGGTCCTGCCTCACAGGGTTACTTGAATTCTACGACCAGGCAACAAAAATAAGGCAAGAAAGAGAAGGGTGGGCAGACTGCATATTTTTGGATTGTCAGAAAGCCTTTGATACAGTGCCACACAAGAGGCTAGTGCGAAAGTTGGAGATGCAGGCTGGAGTGAGAGGGAAGGTACTCCGGTGGATAGAGGAATACCTAAGCAACAGGAGACAACGAGTCTGTGTGAGGGGTGAGGTCTCAGATTGGCGAGACGTCACAAGTGGAGTCCCGCAGGGGTCAGTCCTTGGACCTATACTGTTTCTGGTATATGTAAATGATCTCCCAGAGGGTATAGATTCGTTCCTCTCAATGTTTGCCGACGATGCAAAAATTATGAGGAGGATTGAAACAGAGGATGATAGTAGGAGGCTACAAGATGACCTGGATAGACTGAGTGAATGGTCCAACAAATGGCTGTTGAAGTTCAACCCGAGTAAATGCAAAGTAATGAAACTAGGCAGTGGAAACAGGAGGCCAGGCACAGGATACAGAATAGGAGATGAAGTACTTAATGAAACAGACAGAGAGAAAGATCTAGGAGTTGATATCACACCAAACCTGTCTCCTGAAGCCCACATAAAGAGAATAACGTCTGCGGCATATGCGAGGCTGGCTAACATCAGAACGGCGTTCAGGAACCTGTGTAAGGAATCATTCAGAATCTTGTACACCACATATGTAAGACCAATCCTGGAGTATGCGGCCCCAGCATGGAGCCCGTACCTTGTCAAGCACAAGACGAAGCTGGAAAAAGTCCAAAGGTATGCTACTAGACTAGTCCCAGAACTAAGAGGCATGAGTTATGAGGAAAGGCTACGGGAAATGCACCTCACGACACTGGAAGACAGAAGAGTAAGGGGGGACATGATCACAACCTACAAAATCCTCAGGGGAATCGACCGGGTAAACAAGGATGAACTATTCAACACTGGTGGGACGCGAACAAGGGGACACAGGTGGAAGCTGAGTACCCAAATGAGCCACAGAGACGTTAGAAAGAACTTTTTCAGTGTCAGAGTAGTTAGTAAATGGAATGCATTAGGAAGTGATGTGGTGGAGGCTGACTCCATACACAGTTTCAAATGTAGATATGATAGAGCCCAATAGGCTCAGGAATCTGTACACCAGTTGATTGACGGTTGAGAGGCGGGACCAAAGAGCCAGAGCTCAACCCCCGCAAGCACAATTAGGTGAGTACAATTAGGTGAGTACACACACACACACACACACACACACACACACACACACACACACACACACACACACACACACACACACACACACACACACATACACACACACACACACACACATACACACTCCATACTGTATAGTAGGTCACTGGAGTCAGGAGACCTACCAGAAATATGGAAGACGGCTAATGTAGTCCCAATATACAAAAAGGGCGACAGGCAAGAGGCACTGAACTACAGGCCAGTGTCCTTAACTTGTATACAATGCAAGGTGATGGAGAAGATCGTGAGAAAAAACCTAGTAACACATCTGGAGAGAAGGGACTTTGTGACAAATCGCCAACATGGATTCAGGGAAGGTAAATCTTGCCTTACAGGCTTGATAGACTTCTACGATCAGGTGACAAAGGTTAAGCATGAAAGAGAAGGCTGGGTTGACTGCATTTTCTTGGACTGTCAGAAAGCCTTTGACACAGTACCCCATAAGAGGCTGGAACATAAGCTGGAGAGACAGGCAGGAGTAATTGGTAAGATGCTCCAGTGGGTAAGGGAGTACCTAAGCAATAGGAAGCAAAGAGTTACAGTGAGGGAGTAAGACCTCAGATTGGCATGAAGTCACCAGTGGAGTCCCATAGGACTCTGTACTCGGACCTATCCTGTTTCTGATATACGTAAATGATCTCCCAAAGGGTATAGACTCATTCCTCTCAATGTTTGCTGACGTTGCCAAAATTATGAGAAGGATTAAGACAGAGGAGGAATGCTTGAGACTTCAAGAAGACCTGGACAAACCGAAGGAATGGTCGAACAAATGGTTGTTAGAGTTTAACCCAAGCAAATGTAATGTAATGAAGATAATTGTATGGAGCAGGAGGCCAGATACAAGGTATCATTTGGGAGATGAAATTCTTCAAGAGTCAGAGAGAAAGACCTGGGGGGTTGATATCACGCCAAACCTGTCTCCTGCAGCCCATATCAAGAGGATAACATTACAGCACATGCCAGGCTGGCCAATATATGAACAGCCTTTAGAAACTTGTGTAAGGAATCATTCAGAACTTTGTATACCACAAATGTGGTATACAAAGATTATGCAGCTCCAGCATGGAGTCCATGTCTAGTTATGCATAAGACTAAACTGGAAAAGGTTCAAAGGCTCGCCACGAGACTAGTACCAGAACTGATTTTTTTTTTTTTTATTAAGATATGAGGTACATCTGCATTAGTGCAGCTACCCTAGACTATATGAAGTGGAGTAGTGTGTCAAAAAAGCTAACTAGGTGATGCTAAAAAATCTCCATCACACAGGATGGTTAGTCATACAGAGGCATGTGATAAGCGGTCTGCACTGGCAGACTCCGGATGCATTTTGAGGATATCAACAACAAAAGATTGAATAAGGTAGCAGTGGTAATACAAGTCCCCATCTCGCAGGATGGTTAGTCATACAGAGCCATGTGTTTAATAGCCTGCACTGGCAAATTTTGGGTATACTGTGAGGATATCTTCAAGAATACGAGAGTGAATAAAGTAATTGCAAAGCTCCAGGTACCTCATGCCAACTGGTCTGAAAGGTCTAATAACTGGGCATTCAGTGATGTAGTGCGGGAGATCATGCCGCAGTTCCTGCTCACAGAGTTTGCAACTGGAGTGCTCAGGATTGGGAGACCCGTCACCTGCAGCCACCTGCCACAGGTAACGGTAACCCATCCTGATCCTTGCAACCACTGTGTCGCACAGTCTGGTGGACGTTTTGTGCTGTCCATAGATGTAGGTTTCAGATCTGAACAAATCATAGCTTTTTATACTAGTACTTTCAGGTCGTTGGGAGTCAGTAAGTTCTTTCCTATCAGATCTGAATGTTTGAACCAATACAGTTTTGACAGCAGAGATGGGGATACCTAGATCTAATTCAACTTCAAACTTGTTACACGCTAATTTGGCTGCAATGTCTGTCTCATTATGATGGGTTATATATATGTGTGAACTGATTTTTTTTTTTTTTTTTTTATTAACACATTAGGTACATCTGCATTAGTGCAGCTACCCTAGACTATATGAAGTGGAGTACAGTGTGTCAAAAAAAAGCTAACTGGGTGATGCTATAAAATCCCCATCACACAGGATGGTTAGTCATACAGAGACATGTGATAGGCGGTCTGCACTGGCAGACTCCGGATGCATTTTGAGGATATCAACAACACAAGATTGAATAAGGTAGCAGTGGTAATACAAGTCCCCATCTCGCAGGATGGTTAGTCATACAGGGCCATGTGTTTAATAGCCTGCACTGGCAAATTTTGGGTATACTGTGAGGATATCTTCAAGAATACGAGAGTGAATAAAGTAATTGCAAAGCTCCAGGTACCTCATGCCAACTGGTCTGAAAGGTCTAATAACTGGGCATTCAGTGATGTAGTGCGGGAGATCATGCCGTAGTTCCTGCTCACAGAGTTTGCAACTGGAGTGCTCAGGATTGGGAGACCCGTCACCTGCAGCCACCTGCCACAGGTAACGGTAACCCAACCTGATCCTTGCAACCACTGTGTCGCACAGTCTAGTGGACGTTTTGTGCTGTCCATAGATGTAGGTTTCAGATCTGAACAAATCATAGCTTTTTATACTAGTACTTTCAGGTCGTTGGGAGTCAGTAAGTTCTTTCCTATCAGATCTGAATGTTTGGACCAATACAGTTTTGACAGCAGAGATGGGGATACCTAGATCTAATTCAACTTCAAACTTGTTACACGCTAGTTTGGCTGCAATGTCTGTCTCATTATGATGGGTTATATTTATGTGTGAGGGTATCCATACAAAGGAGATTCGAGACCCTTTACTCTGTGCATCAATTAGGTCATTTATAATTGGGAGTATTAGGTTCTTGCTGTCGATCTTCCAAGAGAAGTTTTCGATTGCTTGAAGAGCAGACTTTGAATCGCAGAATATTATTCCTCCTCCAATATTTTTTAATGTGCTGGTTGCTAAATGTAATGCTGCTAGTTCTGCTTGTGTGGAGGTCAGCCAGTTGTTTAACCTGACACTGACAGACTTTGTGCAGATATTATTTCTATAAAACCTACATGCCGCTGCAGTCCGTCCAGTAGAAGACTGGACTGAGCCGTCGGTGTAGACACAGTGCTCGTGAGATCTTAGACTCTCGATGGAGGAGGCAATTGTTTCAAGAGTGACAGCTTTGAGTAGAGCAAGATTCTCATTATCTTTCTTGGTGACAGGTGTGTATGATACTTGAATGGTGGGGTACAGATAAAGAGGAATATCAGAGACTGGTAGATTGCACTTAAAAGGAATGTTAAGTTTAATGAGATTGTAAGCATTGGTTCTCAGCCAATTATCATAAAAGGAGTGAGTTGGTATGTCAGCACCAGTCAAAAGGGTGTTAACAGCACTAAATAATTTGTCTCTGAGCAATGTAGGAGATGTAGGATCTCTCATGACTTTAAGACAGAAGGTAGTGTTAACTTGCATTATTCTCTCTAGTATGGTTGGAAACTTCAGTTCTTCCCTCATGTTGATGATTCTTGTGCATCTTGGGGCACCAAGAATTATCCTCATGGCCTCGTTCTGTATTACTTCAAGTTTGTCCAACACAGAGGAGGGGAAATTAATTAAGTGCAGAGCATTATAATCAACGAGAGATCTAACAAACATCATATAGAATAGTCTAGCATATTTAATATTGATACCAATATTCTTACCAGTAAGTGTTCTCAATGGTTTTAGTCTTTCTTTTAACCTACGGTGTAGATCATTTACAATGTCACTGTTAATACCAACTCCAAGGTATTTGTGCTGCCCACACGTTTCAATGTTCTGGTTGTTGACCTTGAAAGCTATAGGGACATGAGTTTTCTCTTTGGGATGGAGAACTCTGGATTTAGTTATAGAGATAACAAGACCACATTCAATGCTTTTAGCAGCGAATGAATCAAGTAGAGCTTGCAGTCTAGTTTGGGAATTTGCAACAATGCATATATCATCGGCATAACAAATGACGGCTTCGTCAGGTAGTGTGGGAATATCAATTGTTAATTTGTGCATCAGAACATTGAACAGTGTGGGACTTAGCACTCCACCCTGGGGTGTACCCAACTCAAAGGGTGCACAGAGTTTACTTTTGACCCCCTTGAAAAGGACTGAGGCGGTTCTGTTACTCAGGTACCCCCTGAGCCATGTCAACAGTCTTCCCTTAACTCCAAAAGAGGCTAGCTGTTCTAGGATTATTTCTTTGTTTGCTGTATCAAAAGCAGTTTGGAGATCAATAAATGCCGCCTGAGAGTTTGGTCCCCCTCTGATAAAATACTCAGCAAAGCAAGTTTGTGTGCTTCTTCCAGGAAGGAAACCATACAGGTTAGGGGCAAGGTGGGGCTTGATTTGAAACATTAGTCTGTCGAGAATAATTCTCTCAAGAACTTTGCACATGCACGACGTCAGAGAAATGGGTCTAAATTTTTGTGAATTAGGCTTGGGTATGGGTATTATGAGTCCCTGTGTCCAGCGGTCAGGTAAAACACCCTGCCTTAGACTTTGATTAAACAATTCTAGCAAAGGGCTATTTGGCAGCTCAGCAAGTACTCTCATGGTGTTGTATGTGATGCCATCCTCTCCAGGAGAGGTAGCCTTACCTTTCTTGAGTGCATTTTTAATTTCAAAGGGGGTTATGCCATAGTTATCATCAGGCCCTATTTCACTACAGGCAATTTCAATATTGAAGTTACGATTTATTTTAGTACTAGCCAGATAGTTTTGCACATCTAGGGGCAGGCTGCTTATACTAGCAGTGCTTGCATATTGCTGAAGCAGCATGTCGGCATAGTCTACAGGTGAATGGTGATCAAGCTGACGACTGCTAGGACGAGAAATCTTTTTAATTTTATTCCACATTTGGGATGAGGATGTTGCATGATTGATGCCTTGCAGAAACTGTTCCCAGTGCTGGTTATACACCTGTTCCTTTAGCTCTCTAAACTCTCGGCTGGCTTTAAGAAATATGTTGAGGGTGTCAGCTGTTTTATGTGTTTTATACTGCTCAGCTAGGAATAGAACTCTGTCATGCAGGGGCATAAGGCGTGAGTCAGTGAACCACCTCTGTCCCGTCCTCATTGGTTTGGGTCTTGCGGATTTTACAACATTGTCATAAAAAGCGGTTACTTCAGTGACCAGGTCCTCATATAATGCATTGACGGTAGTAAAGCAGTAAGTGTTATACCATTCAGAAATGCGGAATTTGAAGAGCATGTGTAAATTTTCAGGGATATTAATTATTTTTTTTCCAAAGCTTAGGGGTTTGACATTATTGATAGTGTATGAACTGAATATGGCAAAATGATCACTAACTAATTCATGAACAATTGATCCTCCGACAGCATTATCAATGAGGCCGTGACCAATGACATAATCAAGCCTGCCACCCCTGAGGTGTGTGACGTTAGAGGAGTCAAAGTTGAATACGGACATGTTATTATCTCTTAAGTATTTTACAAAGACTCTGCCATTCCCGTTTGTTTTGGTGTCACCCAGGCTAGTGTGTCTAGCATTAAAATCACCCATTACAATGGTTTGAGAGCTGCTGGTAATTTTTGGGAGAGAAGCTTCCACCATTTGATCACACCTTACATATACATTAACTAAGTTAAGAAACCCGGTCGCTGTAGCAATCTGAAACTGCTGATAATATGAGTCGTCACTTTTGTGGTTTTTAACATGTTTACACACTAGGTTACTTTTAACATACGTCAAGATACCGACATCATGGGAACCAACATTTGAGAAAGCTACATAACCTGAGAGTTTGGGTGGCGTTTTATTTTTTGTGTTTGCAGTGTATGGTTCCTGCAGGCACAATACATCAATGTTGTTAGCACCAGCGTACATCATTAGATCAAACAGCCTCCTTCGCACGCTTCTCACATTCCACGTGAGAAATTTAAGAGTGAGTTGGTCGTGGGTAATGGTGTTCATAAACCTGACGAAGAGAAGTGTTTATAAGATTCACAAGTTGTAGACTATTGCTTACAAATGCCAATTGTTCATCGTCATTAATGGCAAAGAGTTCTTTCACCTGTTTCAAGCTCAGCTGGCTGCCTGTATTTTTCCTATCATTTACAATCATTTCATGTTCGTCAGGAATCGTAGACACACAAGCGGTATTGTTTTTAATGAGTTCTTGAGTGAATTTGTTAAATACATCTAAGATACACGGGTTTTCATATGTTTCACTCGACACAACGGTACTTACAGCACTGGAGGAGGCGTCAAGACTTGCTCGAGACGTGTCAAAACTTACAGCACTGGAGAGGGGGTCAATACTTGCTGGAGACGGGTCAACACTTATAGCACTGGAAGGCATTTCACTAGAGACTCGGACGTTCGCTTCACTCCTCGGGCTGGCGAGATGATCGCTTGAACACTGACTCGGGTTGTCCATGGTGATCTTAGCATAAATGCTGTTGAGACCATTTTCAATCTTCGTGAGTGTTTCTTGGAGCTTATTGACGGTAATTTCTATTTTGTTCATGCGAGCTGGAAGTTCTAACACCTCTCTCTGCAGGCTGGCGTCAGGCTTCCCAGGTAGGCCAGGGAAGGTTGTCAGGCTGTTGGTGTCAGGAACGGTGGTGGGGTCATTCCGGGTGTGGGGGCGGGTAGGTGTAGTGGTGGGGCCACCCCGGGTGGGGGGGCTGACTGGGGTGGTGGAGGGTTGCCCCACTGCGCTGTACGGGGGAGGCCGCCTGTCACAGTCCTTGTGCCAGGCGGTCACGCCCTCCCGCAAGCACCTGGAACACTTGAGCTTGGTGGCTGAGGATGAGGTCTCATCGGTCCCAGGGGCGTGGTCTTTATTGGGGCAGTCTTTAGTGAGATGATTGTCTGCACAGAAGGCACAGGTGCCTGAAGATTGACAGTGTTTGGCTACGTGACCAAAGTGTTGACATTTAAAACACATGACAGCTGAGGACTCCCAGGGTGTTATGGGGCAGGCTGGCCGGTAGGGGCCTAGGAACGTGTGATGACTGGGGGGCGGTGTCTCATGTTTCCAGACGATGACAATCCTGTTGAGTGGCTTGCTTCCAGACATGATGCGTCTTGCACTGTGCACACCTGGTAGTTCTTTCGCATGGGAGGTGTCAAGGTCATGAGGGTAGGATGTGACAAGGTACTCTCTGTACCTCCTGGACCTCTCAGGAGAGTCTGCTTTACTGAATGTGATGCCACCCACTTGACCTTGGAGTAGGGCCGAGATGGTGACTTCATCGGACCTGGCTACATAGATGTAGGGCGAGGCGTGTCTAGGGATTATGAGGTCAATGGGGTCAGGAAAATAGCTAGGAAGGGCCCGTCTCATCCAGACGTACCTCTGGTCACTGGTAACTTGAGATGGAAATGCCAGCCTGGCATATTTATTACGGGGTGCTAGGGTGGGTCGTGGTGCCCCTCCCGTTGTGGGGGTGACATTGGTCGTCTTGACAGAATTATTACCTCCCCTTAAATTCTTCTCTTTACGTAAGGTCTTCCGGCTTTTGTATGCAGTAAAACCACCATCCGATGCTGCTTCATCACTTGAGCTGGTGTCCCCATACCCGGCTATACTGGGATGGAGTGATTGGTCATGCTGTAAGTCATGCGGGGAGGTGGCTGAAGTGGACGCAACTGCGTCTGAAGCATTTTGGGAAGGGTCGCTGTGGGTGTCCCCAGAAGGCGGGAGGGAAGTGGCCATAGTTGCCAGAGTCACAACATGAAGTGACAATACACATCAGCTTCTACCACAGAGTAGCACTTCAGGCTATGGCCTGGACCCAGAACAACAGCGGCTACTAATCATAGTGCAGAGACAAGATGAATAGTTCAGACACTTACAAGCGAACGCAGGTGTATACGCGGTCAGCTGGCAACACTGCTGAGGGTAGTGTGGCTCCGACCAGAGTGACAGGTGTAGAGAGTGCCACTCTGAAACCTGCTTTATCCACACACACACACACACACACTTAATAGTCCTCTACACTGTATGTAACACTGCACTGGTACCACCAATCACTGAGGCATCTGTATAGTGGTGTGCAAGTGGTCCGTTCGTGCCACCGTGTCCAGGCTGTACAGGGGAATTACAGCTTTAGGGAACGGGGCAATAGGGGCTAAAGTTCCAGCGCCCGGGGTACCACCTCAGGCGTCTGCCCACCAGGCGTGAGGTAAGGGGAAGCGGCCATGTCCCCACTGCCCAAGGCGCCACTTCAAATACATAGGTATTGTTTGTCCATAGAGGTATGAGCTACGAGGAGAGTCTACGGGAATTAAACCTCACGTCGCTGGAAGACAGAAGAGTTAGGGGGGACATAATCACCACATACAAGATTCTCAAAGGAATTGAAAGATAGATAGACAGGCTATTTAATACAAGGAGCACACGCACTAGGGGACACGGTGGAAATTGAGTGCCCAAATGAGCCACAGTGATATTAGAAAGAACATTTTTAGTGTCAGAGTGGTTGACAAATGGAATGCATTAGGAGGTGATGTGGTGGAGGCTGACCCCATATACAGTTTCAAGTGTATATGTGATAGAGCCCAGTAGGCGCAGAAACCATTACATCAGTTGATTGACAGTTGAAAGGCGGGACCAAAGAGCCAGAGCTCAACCCCCGCAAGCACAACTAGGTGAGTACACACTTGTTCACGTGCTCGAAATACGGACGCGAAATTGTTTGTGCAAAAGCTATTAGTTACATTCACCTGTTATCAAACTCTCGCATGACACAGTCCTCGAGGATAAGTGAAAGGTTACACAGCGATTCATTTGTGAGCTATTTTTGAGACTGATCTCAATATAGTCTTCCTGCTCAAAATAACGGACAATTTTAGGTCACATTATGCTGAATATAGATTACCCGCTCTATGGTTGCTCTCCCAGGGGAGATTCATTACCGTTTTTTCTTACTCCTCTTCAACAGGTCGAGCTCTTTCAGTCTTTTGAGCGTTACATGACCGAGCTTTCTCAGCCTTTCCAACGTTGTATGGTCCAGCTCCCTCCGTCTTTTTTTCATGTCATCGCCTGAAATGCTTCCTCTCTTTTTCTGTCACTTCCATGTTATCAGAAGCTTCCTCTCCTCCCCTTGTGTCACGGCTACAGTGATCTAGTCTCATGAGACGTCACCTCCTCTCTTGCTTCTGGGTGCAGGTCGGGCTCAGTGTGGACCACCTCTTAGCAGCTTTCATTGAGCTCTTCGCCTCAGTGTGATAAAATAGGTGATAAAGAACATAGACAAAAATGGAAGACTAAGAACAGTGACTATTGATGTTATACTGTTATATGACCCTGTCACCCGGTCACCCGGTATGACCCTGTCACCCCCAACTTGTTTAGATTTTGAGTGAATATATATAGGAGCTTCCTCGTTTTGGCCAATGGGAGGTGCTTCGGTTGGGCGAATAGGTGCTGCCTCGCTTAAATATTTTGTACTGCTATCCATAGTAGTAATAGGTACTGTTATTTCGGAGGACAGGTTGGGCTATAAACACCAACAGGTTATGTTCAGATTGTTCACGAGAACAACAAGAATGATTGTTCGGTTTATTATTGTCAAAACCTTTTGTATCGTTAGGTTAACATTTATTGGTTTAGTTAGACTCGGCTGGGTTAGGTCAAGTTCGTTAGGGTTAGGTTAGGTAAGGTTAGGTTAGATAATTTTGGGTTAACTTGAGATGATTTCGGGGCTTTAGTGTCCCCGCGGCCCGGTCCTCGACCAGGCCTCCACCCCCAGGAAGCAGCCCGTGATAGCTGACTAACACCCAGGTACCTATTTTACTGCTAGGTAACAGGGGCATAGGGTGAAAGAAACTCTGCCCATTGTTTCTCGCCGGCGCCCGGGATCGAACCAAGGACCACAGATCACAAGTCCAGCGTGCTGTCCGCTCGGCCGACCGGCTCGACCGGGTAAGGTTGGATTAGGCAGGATTCGGTTGGTAAGGTTAGGTTAGGTAAGGTTGGATATAGTTAGGTAGGGTTGGGCTCGGTAAAGATACGTTAGGTAGAGTTGGGTTGGGTAGATAGGTTAGGTAGAGTTTGGTTAGGTAAGGTTAGGTTAGGTTGGCTTGGGCTGGGTAAGATTAGGTTAGGTTAGGTAGGGTTGGGTTAGGTTAGGTTAGATTAGGTAGGATTGGGTTGTGTAAGGCTAGGTTAGGTTAGATAGGGTTGGGTTAGGTAAGGTAACGTAGGTTTTAAAATACGTTGGTGAACCGTTTTGTGTACGAAATGGCTTTTATCCAGTACAAGCAGTGACTGACGGCCAGACCTTGGAGCGATCTCTGTCTTGCTTCCACCTGTAACTTCTCTTCCCCCTGTAAGTAGTGCCTATATCCACACATCTCCTATTTACGCCTACCTCTGCTCTATTTCGGATGCCCTTAGTCACGGGAAAATAAAGACAGGCCAACCCTTTTAAAAATTCTAGAATTTAAAAAAAAATATATCGAACCTGGATTCCTTCTGGCGTGGCCAAATGCATATCACATAAAGCTTTTAACGCAATGTTCCAGGAGACCAACTTTGGAAAAGTCTATCAGCTTTCGGATCTTCCCAATGAGAAGCTTCAAAAGTGGTTCTAAAATTCTACCAAAGTCTTTTACAAATTTTGTAGAGGGTCTAAAGTTTTATCAATTAAAAGGTTTTGGAATTCCACAAATTAAAAGATTCTGAAATTTCAACAGGGGCTCTGAAATACTACCTAAAGCCTCTGAAACAGTCCAGAGTCTCTTAAATTCCATGAGAGGCTCTTAAATTCCATCAGAGGCTCTAATATACCAGCAAGGGCTCTGAAATATCACGAGGCTCTTAAATACCATCCAGAAACTCTGAAATACAAACAGAGGGCTTAATATAGCACCATGGAGAGTCTTGCAATACCAACAGAGGGTTTGATATACCAGTACCATCCAGAGGCTGTGGAATTTCAACAGCGGCTCTACAGTTGTAAGTTGCGTGACCAACACACTCGCCACCAGAGGCTCCAGGCTAGGCTGGAAGTGATGGTACGCGTTCACCTCTCCAGCGTCCTGGAAATAAATTCTTGGGCACCATTGAAGGTGAATGTCATGGCCAGCGCTGGACTTGTTACCTTGGGTTATCGCACTCTTGGTTCAAGTGGCTGGCGTTGTGTAGATATTTAGTACAACGAAGGTTGGTCCCTGGAACCAACTCCAGGTAAGGTTCCCGTCTGCCGAAGTTGGACAACTATAGGACTTCTTACTAGTCTTTGATGATCTCATGAAAGAGTAAAGAAAATATATCGGAGGAGTTTCTGGCAAGCGTTCGTGCCGCTATGGAGTTAGATAACAAAACATATTTTCGTGCGCATGGGCAAAGATGATGCGTCTAAAGAATATTTTTTTTGTGTATGGGGAATACATTTTTGTATATGAATACTTTGTTAGTGTGGTATAGGGCGCCTGGCATGCCTGGCAGCCATACACACCTTTAATATTCTTCACTTCCCTAATTCGTTGCTTCAAGGTCTGTTATGTATTCCTATTTACTACTTTTGTTCCTCCTTTTTTTCCTCTCTCTTGCCCAACCACTGCATGACGACGATCTTGCGTCATGCAGGTCGGCGTTCAATCCCCGACCGTCCAAGTGGTTGGGCACCATTCCTTCCCACCGTCCCATCCCAAATCCTTATCCTGACCCCCTTCCAAGTGCTCTATAGTCATAATGACTTGGCGCTTTCTCCTCATAGTTCCCTTCCTGTCTCTCTCTCTCTCTCTCTCTCTCTCTCTCTCTCTCTCTCTCTCTCTCTCTCTCTCTCTCTCTCTCTCTCTCTCTCTCTCTCTCTCTCTCTCTCTCTCTCTCTCTCTCTCTCTCTCGCTCTCTTTCCATCTCTCTCTCTCTCTCTCTCTCTCTCTCTCTCTCTCTCTCTCTCTCTCTCTCTCTCTCTCTCTCTCTCTCTCTCTCTCTCTCTCTCTCTCTCTCTCGCTCTCTCTTTCCATCTCTCTCTCTCTCTCTCTCTCTCTCTCTCTCTCTCTCTCTCTCTCTCTCTCTCTCTCTCTCTCTCTCTCTCTCTCTCTCGCTCTCGCTCTCGCTCTCTCTTTCCATCTCTCTCTCTCTCTCTCTCTCTCTCTCTCTCTCTCTCTCTCTCTCTCTCTCTCTCTCGCTCTCGCTCTCGCTCTCTCTTTCCATCTCTCTCTCTCTCTCTCTCTCTCTCTCTCTCTCTCTCTCTCTCTCTCTCTCTCTCTCTCTCTCTCTCTCTCTCTCTCTCTCTCTCGCTCGCTCTCGCTCTCTCTTTCCATCTCTCTCTCTCTCTCTCTCTCTCTCTCTCTCTCTCTCTCTCTCTCTCTCTCTCTCTCTCTCTCTCTCTCTCTCTCTCGCTCTCTCGCTCTCTGTTTCATAACACGCACAAAAATAAGGAAGACATCATAGCGACGTATAAGCCACTAAGGAACAAGTAGAACGGAAGAACAAAATAGGAAACTGGGAAGACCACAAAGATGTCAAAAAGATGTCAGCCGTAAATAAGTGGAACTAACCAAACTTAAGAAGTTGTCGCCTCCAATGTGATACTCAGCTTGACTGCAAATATGAGAAGAAAAAATTGTGAAATTTGTCACAGCATCGAACTACTGTTGATCGATGGCCACTTAAGAGCAGATGCTAGACCCTGCAAGCACAGTTAGGTGAGCACACACACACACACACACACACACACACACACACACACACACACACACACACACACACACACACACACACACACACACACACACG